>NC_081205.1:12241107-12541107 GCF_902713425.1 Acipenser ruthenus | reverse complement strand
ACAATTTCTAATACAGTGTGTTAGACTGTGCATAGTAATAATAATAAAGCTGTAACATATATACATTGTATAGTTCTTTCAGGTTGTTCTACCATACCTTATATTCATAAAATTTGATCACTGCTTTGCAGCTTGCTTACATGTGAGCCTTCCAATCGCAGCACTTCAATGGGGATAATAAATGGAGGGTGACATTACCAGGAGTGCAGGTTTGACTGTATTGTTGTTGTTGCTACAATACTGAAGCTGTTTGTTTTTAAAAACAGTCTGTTGTATCCATGGTAACAACAGTTTATTGTGAATGACAATTACTTGGAATCTACTTAGCTGTATCCACTGCAACCAACCATTACTTCACCATTATATTAAAACACACAGATTAGTTTTAAATAAAACGCAGGGCCTTTATCAATGATTTTAATGATTTAGACTGATATAGTAAGCAAACTCGTTAAATTTGCAGACGACACAAAAATAGGAGGAGTGGCAAACACTGTTGCAGCAGCAAAGGTCATTCAAAAGGATCTAGACAGCATTCAAAAATGGGCAGACACATGGCAAATGAAATTTAATAGAGAAAAGTGTAAAGTATTGCATGCGGGCAATAAAAAATGTGCATTATAAATATCATATGGGAGATGTGAAATTGAAGAAGGGAACTATGAAAAAGACCTAGGAGTTTATGTTGACTCAGAAATGTCTTCATCTAGACAATGTGGAGAAGCTATAAAAAAGGCCAACAAGATGCTTGGATATGTTGTGAAAAGTGTTGAATTTAAATCAAGGGAAGTAATGTTAAAACTTTACAATGCATTAGTAAGACCTCACCTAGAATATTGTGTTCAGTTCTGGTCACCTCGTTACAAAAAGGATATTGCTGCTCTAGAAAGAGTGCAAAGAAGAGCGACCAGAATTATCCTGGGTTTAAAAGGCATGTCGTATGCAGACAGGCTAAAAGAATTGAATCTATTCAGTCTTGAACAAAGAAGACTACGCGGCGATCTGATTCAAACATTCAAAATCCTAAAAGGTATAGACAATGTCAACCCAGGGGACTTCTATGACTTGAAAAAAGAAACAAGGTCACAAATGGAGATTAGATAAAGGGGCATTCAGAACAGAAAATAGGAGGCACTTTTTTACACAGAGAATTGTGAGGGTCTGGAACCAACTCCCCAGTAATGTTGTTGAAGCTGACACCCTGGGATCCTTCAAGAAGCTGCTTGATGAGATTCTGGGATCAATAAGCTACTAACAACCAAACGAGCAAGATGGGCTGAATGGCCTCCTCTCGTTTGTAAACTTTCTTATGTTCTTAATACAGGATGGTCACTTAGCAACCCTGTAAGTTAAAACAACAGACTCTAAATGTTAATTACCGATATAAGAAAGCTCAGCTCACCGCTACCACCCCCGCGCTGACTCAGGAGAGGCAAAGACGTGTGCTGTCAGCCGACCGCTTTTTTTCACACTGCAGACTCACTGTGCAGCCACCTCAGATCTATTTCTAAAGTTTTACTACATGCTTTCTTGCATGTATCCAACTAATCACTGAACTGTACTGTGCAGTGATTGTTGGATGCTCTTTTCATTTGAAGAGCAATATTGGCAGTTTTTGCACAGCTTTTCTTCCGATTTTTATGTAGATGACCTTGTCACTTATTGTACTATATAAACTGTATTTGTATTGCTCTTAATTGTATTATTACTTGTACTGTGATTCTTGAAATGTATTTTTGTTTACGATTGTAAGTTGCCCTGGATAAGGGTGTCTGCTAAGAAATAAATAATAATAATAATAATAATAATAATAATAATAATAATAATAATAATAATAAATACATATATCTCCTTGGGTGATCCGCAGGCAAAAAGGGCCAAACAAATGAAATGAACACAGAGATATCTGCCATGACTCCCCTGTGCACTGAGGTCCTTATTGGAAAATGATGCCAAAAAGGAGGATCACCAAAGAACATTAAGACATGACTATTTGTATTACTGACCTTCTGAACTTGTTTCAGATTCTCCGTGAAAGACACGTTCAGTAAATCAGTAAGTCTAGACCTAAATCAGTAATGCTGGCTTTTAATTTTACTTTATTAATTATGAAAACAAGGATTCTTCTGCGGATTTTCCCCTGGGGGTACAAATATCCAGGGGAACCAACATTCGTTTATACTGGGATTAAAGAACAGACAGGTTCTGGGTTGTAGAGAGGATCACACCATTAATTTCAACTGGGATTTGGTTTAGGACACATTATACCGAATGCCTGTTTGTGAGGGGCTGGATTAGACAGTGTTTACTGTATATAAGTGAATAATCACATTCAAAGAACACAAGGGTTCAAATTGATAGATGTTTTCCATCCAACTCATTCACTTTGCTGTTGATTATCTGGAAGTATCTGCCCATTATTGCATTAAAATGATGAAACAAACAGGTTGCACAAGTAGGCTCAAAACAAACACTATTACAACAGGTGACTGATTTATACCCAATATTCGAACACACATTTCTTGAGACGTATTGGAAGGCAAAAATCTATGTCTGTGTCCACCAAAGATAAAAGAATTGAAAAACACGTATAACAACTTGTTTTGCCTTGCACCGATTGACCACTTTGCCAGAATTAGCGCGAGAGTTTCTAAAATGGCAAGTGAAAAAATAGGTCTGTTTCATGTGTGGGATTGATTATACATATATAAAAAAAAAACAGAGGATCAAAACAGCTGCTCTTAACCCTCTATTTCAGTTTTAGATGCGAAAAAGCAAAAACTGACCAGATCAAGATGTACACACATAGTGATCTCTACCTAAAGCTGCAGATTCAGGAAGCGTGTCAGAATTAGAGGATACAGATGCTGGTACAGAGAAATGCCTCTTGCTTTTCAACACTGGCCCAACTTGCAGGAAGTTAAATTTGACAGTTTTCGTTTGTTTGTTCAGCTAAAAAAGGCACATGTAAACCTCAGTACTGACGTTATTACTTTAGGAAAATGTGTCTATGTACCAGAGTGAGTGATTTGTTAAGATATATGAATGGGTGAATACTTACTACAGGCACTGTAAACAGAGAGATATTCTGCCTGGGAGCAAGAAAGTGGCTCAAATCTTTCTTGTATTGTCTCCCAAACGTATACTACTGCTGCAAACATGTTGACACTCATTTAGTATACTTTTCTTTCCTGTTATGTATAGCCAATATATCATATAGCTCTCAAAATACTTCATTTAGACCACTCCACAATAATTCTAGTTAATTACATTTAGCACTATACTAATATGCTTAATACATGCATTACTATGCACAGTATTAGTTTATCATACACAAACTCAAGGTTAACAGCTATTTACAGCAATATGATCATATTAAGGATGAAAAAACATTTACATTTTTGTGTTCTTAAATTTTTGGCATGTACAATATTTTTTTGTGAAATACAATAATTTGGAGACTCCAATATGATATATTCATTTTTCAGATCTTTTTCTTTTTTTTATTTTACCAGATCACATTTTGAAATTCAAATTCAACAGCAGAATGAAAGGGCGTTAGTAAACAGATGCAGAGCTTGATCTAAGGAAAGTAATTCCTTTTGTAACTATTATACTTGTTATATAAGAAGAATACTCTGTGAATGTTCAGAGAGTGCTGTGGTTGTTTCACGCATGACGACAGCTGTAACCAAGCCATTCGATCTCTCTGGGGTTATTCAATATACTTAAGCACTCTTCTGAACGTTCATGGTGTTTCCTCTATTTATGCCAGAAGAGACAGGGTCTGCTGTGTGTATTAAAAGCGAACGATGCTAACAAGAGGGAAGTGAAGTTGTTTTGGTACATAAAGCCTTTAAAGACACTGAAACAAAAAACAGGAACACAGGTACAAATAAAGACAACAAAAAAAGACTGACATTTACAACACAGGGAATTGTCAGAACATGAAGGCTATGAAGAGCTCTCTTTATCCGCTACAGTGCCTCCACAGTTATTGGTGTGCTGCCAGACTCCACTCTCTGAAAACTACTTTAGCAAGCTCACCTGCTGCCACGGCAACCTTGCAACACACTGCAGAACTGCGGGGTCATGGAGGGGGGCTTCATTCCCCTCAATGTACTTGTCACAAGCAATTTCTTGCAATACATTGAGGCCCCTTTGTGTACGAGAGAGCTACTTCAGCAACTCTGAACTGCACACACTGAGCCTGCTGCTAGAAAAGCTGTGCTTGTACTTCAGACAGCATGATAAAGGGATTGACCATCACTATGAATCCTCGGACAGTGGAAACTGAGTTGTCTTGCGATGGCAGGCTAGTTGGTTTTCTAAGCTGTTCGTACTGGTGCCTATAGATGTACACTTTCTCAAATGGCTTGTCTATTATAAAGTCAACCTGCTTATCACTCTCTCTTCATGTCCCCCCACTTATTTCACCACATTGAAATGTCCTGGCCAGAATATTACGGGAGTCAACAGGGACAAGCTCTTGATAATATCACTTTGGTTACTATCAGACTTTGGTTAAAATCACTCACATTATCAGACATACAACTGATTTTAATTTATATCGCTTATGGAAAACATAAGATTAAAAGGTTTACATGTAAGGTAGTTGCTGCACAGTATTAAAAGCTTTAGCATGTAAAGTATGGCATACATAACACTAATGTGTGTGTGTGTGTTTACAACACTTTGTGATTGTAATTATTACAATGTGTTGTACACACACACACACACACACAGTATAGGAGACTTAATTATTAATAATAATAATATTAAACGCTATTGTAATCAATGCAATACCTAGTCCTATACTGTATTTTGAGTTGTACAGCAAAACCGGCCCAGTTGGTGTCTCAGCACTTCTGTGTTTAATGCTTATAGTATTTTGCCAGGTTATTAGGAAAGTCTTGATGAAGTCAGCTCTGCTTATTTGGCACTTCAGTCCCTTTGAAGTGATACTTAACGTCTTTGACTGTATTTTAGCCTTCACATATGAGTTTACTAAAAACATTTTATTTTCCATAAACTGATGTCAAGCTACTGTAAGAAAAAACAACAATTTGGTGTGTTAACCTTTTGTGGTCCATTTATTCAGCGCGTGTCAGGCGCGTCAGGTCCAGTTTATTTTTACACGAGCTGTTTATTTTACACACGCTGTTTAAATGTAATTTTATTCACAGTAAAACAGGTTTAAAATGCACTGCATATCAAAAGGACACTCAGTACTGCATCTCCAGCCATGCCCCACCCCTTGTTCACTGTATTTATCACATATCTCCTCATAGTAGTGCATACTGATAAATCATCTCCTGATCACTCGATTTATTACCAAACTCCTCAATAATGCGATCCAAGTCATGATTGTATTACTATAACATCTCAAAAAGCTTGGCAAATGTCTGTGATATTCTTTGAGCACTGGATATCTTGTTTATGTCTGTGTTAAGTCTGTGGTGAAGGGACTGCTGTGAATGGTACTGTGCTGTGCTGTGCTGTACCTGTTTGAGTGAGTGGTGCTGTGCTGTACATATTTGAGTGAGTGATACTGTGCTGTACTTGTTTGAGTGAGTGATACTGTGCTGTACTGTGCTGTGCTGTGCTGTGCTGTACCTGTTTGAGTGAGTGGTACTGTGCTGTACTGTGATGTGCTGTGCTGTGCTGTGCTGTACCTGTTTGAGTGAGTGGTGCTGTGATGTGCTGTGCTGTACCTGTTTGAGTGAGTGGTACTGTGCTGTCAGGGCCCGGACCATCTCTGGCAGTGCGATAGGTATCTTGATGAGCCGATCTGAGAAGGCGGCGAGGATGTGTCTGGATCGCTCGGCCCACTCCCCTCGGCCGGTGTAATGGGACAGTCTCAGGAGGCTTAGCGCAGACACAGAGTTCGCACTCGGCTCAGCACCGTCCTGGTCTGGGAGGAAGACAAGAAACCTATCAGTATCACCTATCAGTATAGTTATTATTTACCAGGCTGTGGCAGGATAGCAGCAGATGGAAGACTCAGGGACAGAAAATGCAGTGAAACCAAAATATTTTAAAAGACAAAACACAAATAAAAATGCACAAGGGCCAAACAAAAGGTATAAACACTAAACAAAAGGTTTCCAACAAAACACTGGAACAAAATAAATCATTCTACAGACAACACTTACTCTGTGTATCTTCAAAACAAAACACTCCAAACCACCCTCTACACAAAGGGTTTCACCTGCCTTTTATACTCTGTGGCTGGAGCCCAATTAACTAATAATTACCAATTAAGCACTTAAGGCTCCAGCCACATTCTCACATGTATTTTCGCAGGGAGGAATTTAACCCCCTCCCTGCTGATCCAAACCAAAACAAGAAATCACAATAAACATAATGAAAATAGTAAAAATAACAATAACAAACAACACAAATTATAGGGGCGAGCTAGCACCCCATCACATTCTCCCCCCCTCCCCCCCCCCCCCCTGGTGGTGCTGCGACCTGGGAGTCAGGCCTAGCGACCAAAGGTCCAGACATGGAGCCTGGGTGTCCGGGAGCCCAGGCCGAGGGATCCAACCCCCAGGCGCCGGGCTGTGGCACAGGGGTGGTGGTCGGGGCTGTGGTAGTTGTGGTCTCCTCACCTCCCCTCCCCTTCTTTGTGGCCGGCAGCACCCCTTTGTGAGGCTCCGGCCACAGTACTTCCTGCTGCCATTCAGGATTGGCAGCGACCCAAGGAGAAGCAGGACCCTCGGGAGGCGACGGCGGCAGCGGACCCTCGGGAGGCGACGGCGGCAGCGGACCCTCGGGAGGCAAACTCGGGAGGGGAGCCCCTGGCCATGAAGGCGGCAGTGGGAGCTCCACCTCTCCCTTGTACTTTGTAACTGGTGACTCCCCAGGCGATGCGGAGCTCCAGGCAACCCCAGGCGAAGCAGGACAGGCAGCAACCCTAGGAGAAACAAAAGCGGAGCAGCAGGCAACCCCAGGCGATGCGGAGCAGCAGGCAACCCCAGGCGATGCAGAGCAGCAGGCAACCCCAGGCGATGCGGAGCAGCAGGCAACCCCAGGCGATGCGGAGCAGCAGGCAACCCCAGGCGATGCGGAGCAGCAGGCAACCCCAGGCGATGCGGAGCAGCAGGCAACCCCAGGCGATGCGGAGCAGCAGGCAACCCCAGGCGATGCGGAGCAGCAGGCAACCCCAGGCGATGCGGAGCAGCAGGCAACCCCAGGCGATGCGGAGCAGCAGGCAACCCCAGGCGATGCGGAGCAGCAGGCAACCCCAGGCGATGCGGAGTAGCAGGCAACCCCAGGCGATCCAGACGTGGTATCCCTGAGCGGAGCAGCCGTGGCATCCTTGGGCGGTGCGAGGCAGGCATCCTTGGGCGGTGTCAGGCAGGCATCCTTGGGTGGTGCCAGGCAGGCATCCTTGGGCGGTGCCAGGCAGGCATCCTTGGGCGGTGCCAACAGTGCAGGAAACTCCGGCAAGGGTGGCAGCGGCCAGAGTTCCTCTTCCCTGTTGGCAGTAGGAGGTAGAGTCCGCTCCAGCTTCTCTGGTGGCGGAAGCGGGAATAGCAGCTCGTTTCCCTCTGGTGGCGGAGGCGAGAACAGCAGCTCGTCTCCCTTTGGTGGTGGAGGCGAGAACAGCAGCTCGTCTCCCTCTGGTGGCGCTGCCGGCTCCACCGACAGTGGGGGTAGGGCTGGGGCTGGTGGCGCTGCCGGCTCCTGTGACAGCGGGGGTAGGGCTGCCAGCTCCTTCGACAGCAGGGGAAAGGCTGCCGGCTCCTCCAACAGCAGGGGAAAGGCTGCTGGCTCCTCCAACAGCAATGGAGGGCTGTCCTTCCATTCCTCCCCCCCCCCAAAAAAGGGGCTTGAGCCTGTAACTCTTCCCCTTCCAGCTCTGGAGATGGCAGCTCCTCCTCTTCCCGCTCTGGAGACTGCAGCGTTGGATCCTCCCCTTCTGGCTCTGTAGATGGCAGCTCCACCCTCTCTGGCTCGCAGGATGGCAGCTCCACCCACTCCGGTACCTGGAATGCTGGTATCTCTGTCATGTCTTGAGCAAGGTAATGGAGCACCATGGCTGTAGTCTCATGGAGGGATGCTGGGTGGTGCTGTCTCTCCCAGGCTTCCCATTGTTCCCCATCTCTATACCACAACGCTTTGATAGCAAGTGGGAGGTCGCTGCAGAGGTCCCCCTCTGCGTCCATCAGCCACTCCCAGATTTCCTGGGACGAGGGTGAACCCGGTGGCACTGGAGCTACCGGTGTTGCTGCTGATGCCTGGGCCGGTGCATAGGGACATCCAGCCCAGTTGTACCCGTCCTCCTCGCAGCGACCACACCAGTCAGCCGGTGGCTCCTTTGGGCATGCCCGCCAGCGATGGTCCTCCTTACCGCACCAACAGCACCACGGGAACAAGCTGGCTGGGTCCTCCAGCTGTTGCAGCTTCTGTTGCTGTTTCAGCTTCTGCTGCCACTGCCTGCTCTTCTTGCCCATTTTTTTAAATTTAATTTTTATTTTTTTTTCCAAAAACAAAACAAAAAAAAAACTGCACTTCCGCTCTGAGTCTCCAGAGGGCGCTATCCCAATTCTGACCCCACCTGTGGCAGGATAGCAGCAGAGGGAAGACTCAGGGACAGAAAATGCAGTGAAACCAAAATATTTTAATAGACAAAACACAAATAAAAAGGCACAAGGGCCAAACAAAAGGTTTCCAACAAAACACTGGAACAAAATAAATCATTCTACAGACAACACTTACTCTGTGTCTCTTCAAAACAAAACACTCCAAACCACCCTCACACAAAGGGTTTCACCTGCCTTTTACACTCTGTGGCTGGAGCTCAATTAACTAATAATTATCAATTAAACACTTAAGGCTCCAGCCACATTCTCACATGTATTTTCGCAGGGAGGAATTTAACCTCCTCCCTGCTGATCCAAACCAAAACAAGAAATCACAATAAACATAATGAAAATAGTAAAAATAACAATAACAAACAACACAAATTATAGGGGTGAGCTAGCACCCCATCGCACAGGCGTACTACTAATGTCCTTATTTACCACAGGAAATGTTACATTTCTGAAGCTTTGAAAAATAACCACTAGTGGTGTCCAACTGTAATGTCCACAGCTGTGTCAGTACCGTGAAGTGTCTGGAACAATCTCTACACAGAAACCAGTTTCAGATTGTCAAGTTCACAAAGCCAGGTGAATAAGTGAATATCAGAAAAAAACACATTAAGCACTAGGGCAGTGAAAATACTTGGAAAATCACAACACAGTGAGAGACTGGTCAATATAATACAACACATATAATATAACCTGTACCTTAACCTCAAGTAACCTCAGGAAACCAGAAGAAAATGAGGAGATATGAAAGAGAAACAAAGCAGGTAGCATAATCAACACAGTAGCATAATGTAAGCGGTATATTATGGCGTTAAACAGAAATTTTAAAATGACAGACGGGGCATCAAAAGTGAACTCTTAATATACATCTTGTGCTACCACAGCTGTGTTTAAATAGACATCAATGAAAAGGATATTGTTGTAAAACTCTCAGCTTACAATCAGAACATTTATTTTAAAAATGTAATTTCAGTGTTCAGATTATTTTTTTCGGACAAGGACAAGCATGTTCTGTTACAGTTGTTTGAAAAATATCTGATAAATAAAAATAATACTGTTTACTGGGTGTTAAAAGAAAACAATTTAAATACAAGTTAAATATATTAAATGGATGTTTATTTAGCACAACTATTACAATATTACAGTATGTATATTTTTATATTATTTTAAATGTGAAGTCTTTGTAGCCATGATCATTTAAGCCGTGACTGTGGTGAGATTATTACACACTTTTACCTGACAAAATCTTATAAAAAAATAAAGAGAGCCACAATGTACTCATTTAAATATCTGTTACGTCATCTTAGCGAGATCTCTAATATTGCGAGAGTTATTTTGCAACATTTTTTCAAATAAATAATGAAAGACAGTTTAATCTCATCATATTCTATAGTGGAGCCCCCACCTTCACCCCCAAATAAAAAGTGTGTTTCTATCAAAAAGCTTTTCATAATCATACAGTAGCTCCTCGCTATACCAGATGTGTTTGTCCGACATAAGGAGGTGTCAGGTTTAAAAAAATACAATAAAACTGCACACACATACATTTATACTGCTCAATCTATTTTAAATGTATAAATGTTGCGCTGAAATCACACTAATGTGTTTTGGGTAGGCTACACATTACATTATGAAAAAAATATAAATATGTACATTACGCCTATACAGTACACATTTTACAAATGTATACTATCAGTTTTTATTTAAGTAAGTCAGTGGTGCAGTGCTAAATTGTGCACAATTACAAACTATTCCTATACAGATGTTCAGAATGAGCTGGAGGGGTTAGCGGCATATGTGTTGCTCCCAACACACTGGGGAAACCATAAGTGTCATAGAAATTTGTTTCCAAGGCTTGTAAGTACACCCTGCTTTTAGGGAAAAATAGGTATTTGTGCGCCTCAAAAATGCACAACTGGCAACGCAGGAGAAGATGCAGGCTGGGAAATGCCAGCAAAAATTGCAACTATTTAAAACATGCTTTCAAAAGTTCTTAACAAATTGATGCAACTGTAAGTGTCACAATTGTCGGCAGCTTTAGTACATCTCATTATAATATTTGAGAACCCTCATTTGCACTATCCCCGCCCCTTTTTTGCGAATTTAAGCAGGAACGCCCATTATTACATATTCATCTAAGGCTGAATCGCAAAGAAAAACTGCTGCTGCAAAGCATTCCCTAAAAAGTCGCTAACAGCATTGCGCTTGTTTAGTACATTTCACCCTAGACTACCGACTCGTTTGCAACTGGTTTGCGACTATTGTGACAGGAAAGTTTAATACATCTACCCCTGAATGATCTACCGCTGTATCAACTGGGAGATGTGATTCTTTGTCGATGGAGTGATGACACATTTCTATCGAAACAAGCAAAGTGAAATGATTTTATATTCAACGGATAAAAGAAGGAAAGCAAATAATCACAGGTAAAATACGACTGTGTTAGTTGGTTTGATCATGACAGGTTCTATTTTAAAATCACACTGTCAGATTGGTATTGATTGGTACTCAATAAATGTGCAGACTAAGAAATAGAGATAGTAAATATTTAAAATATTGATTGTAGAGGAAGCATTTGATTTTGCTGGCCCCTCACTGAAATAAACTACTCAGATCCACAACAGAACTGCACCAATTAAAGACACAGATAAAACATTCCAATAAGATCTATGATATATGCATTTTACTACCACATAACAATGTCATATTGATATAATGTAAAGGCGAGCTATATATGGCTCTTTCGAATCAAGGTTTTTAATGGGTTTGACAAGACAGCAAGGACAAATCACAGTCCCTAATAGACACACATATAATGAGAATTTTTAAATATGCAACACATTCATTGAGCAGGACCGTACTGAAGCAGTAAACAGTTTCTACTATTTAGTCAGCTTGTTTATATATATATATATATATATATATATATATATATATATATATATATATACACACACACACACACACACATATATATTCCCTAGGATACTGGCTTAATGTTTGGAAAAGGTCACCTGGGTTGTCATGGCAACAGTGGCGAATCAACAATGAGGTTTGGGCTCATGGGGCCTCATTTACTAAAAGGGCACTAAATTTAAAGTTAGCGTTCACATAAAGTAGCAAGCCTAATCTAAATGTACTGCCCTACTTACTAGCAGAGAACGCATTAATTTATGTGCACACTATTTGGCTCATTTAAATGCCATAGTGCACGCTCTAAGTTTAGCGCGAGAGATCATTTAATGTGCACGATAATGTCCGAGACGACACGTGAAAAGCCCCAGCAGTCCAGGCGTATTTTTTGGTCAGTAGCTTATTGTGAAAGGTGAAGGTGGCTTACAATGACTAAAAATGAGCGATCAACAGACACAGCACTCAGCAGGGGACAGGCAGAGGCAACGTAAAGTGAAACTGCACTGCCTTCCTTTTAATTTTAATATGTATTCCTTGACTGATGTAAAAAAAGAAAAAACATTTTTCGTTTCTCCTTTAATGCATATACAATAAAAGTAGGGTTGCCACCTTTTCCACAGACCAAACCCAGACATATTTCTCCGTCAGTCTAGGTCTATCAAAACTGCAATATACTGTAATACAGTGTACCACCAGATATCGGTGTAAATCAAAAATCATTATTAGGCTTCCAAGTCAAAGGCTGAGGAAGCCTATTGTTATTGCTGTGTTTATTATTATTATTATTATTATTATTATTATTATTATTATTATTATTATTATTCCCAAACATCATCGCAGAGTTATGAAAACGCATAAGTAGATGCCTATGGCTGGACAACCTGACTGGCATCCCCAAATGAAAAAGTCACATGGTTCGACCGCCATCTTGGATCTCGTGGAAATTTTGGGAATTTTTCAAAACTCTTGCAGTTAAAAACAACTTAAGGTGGAACTATGACAATGGCAGCAGATAGTGCAGCAATGGCCTATAAAAAACATATGTTCAATCGAGGTCGATTGAACAATTACTTTGCCAGCTACGCTGGATTGGCGCCAAATATTCAACAATCTTCTTGTCTTAAACCGCAGTGTCAATTGACACCTAAATTGGCACCATGTTCATGACCAGGTCCTTTCTACCATTTGTAAAATCCACGCTTTTTCGTTACAAAACATGGCGCGCAAATAACCGTTTCACGACGGCTCTATTTTCATACATTCGTGCATAAATCCAAGGTGCAATACACTACAGTCATGAAACTTTATATGACCATAGAGACTCACGTGAAGTACTGGTGATATGAAAATGACACATTTTGGTCACATGGTTTGGCGGCCATATTGATAATTGTAAAAAAAAACTTTTGCAACCCATAACAAGAACACCATTGCACTTATGCTCTTCAAAGTCAACACAATTGCACGACCATTGGAAAGTAATAACTGCTGAAGATTGAAACAGACTGCTCACACGGCGTGGCGGCCATATTGGAATTTACGTTGAAATTTTAACTCCTAGGGCGTGCCGACAGGGTCATAGTTATAATGGAACACGTATAGGAAGTCATATGTGCTCTATGAAAAAATCACCCTTGACCTCTGACTTCTCCTAAAGGTCAAACGTGATGCATGACATCATCAACATACGCAACTGGCTATAAAACTGCCTATAACTTCTTATCGGCTGCACCAAAACACACAAAATTTGACAAGGATGTAGAGGATTATGGATGTTGTGCCATGGTCAATATGTCGGCCTTTGGTCACATGGTGTGGCAGCCATCTTGGATTTAATGAAAAATTCGGGCAATTTTCAAAAGTCTTCTCATATTTGTGCCAAAATTAACATAGTTAGCACAATTGTGATGATAACGTTTAATCTATAATAACCAATGCACTTAAATTTCATGATAACTGCTTGGAAGCTTTTATAGTTGCTAGCAACTCTAGTTATTATTATTTGTTTATTTAGCAGACACCTTTATCCAAGGTGACTTACAGAGACTAGGGTGTGTGAACTATGCATCAGCTGCAGAGTCACTTACAACTAAGTCTCACCCGAAAGATGGAGCACAAGGAGGTTAAGCGACTTGCTCAGGGTCACACAATGAGTCAGTGGCTGAGGTGGGATTTGAACCCAGGACCTCCTGGTTGCAAGCCCTTTTCTTTAACCACTGGACCACACAGCCTCCTTATGCAGTAGCCAGAAAAATAGTGGCTATTTCATGGTACATTAGAGTCTAATCTTACCTAAGACAAGTAGCTGTGGGGATGAGTAACGCCTGGTAAATCAGCGCAATTTCTGAAGCAACAAATGATGTCTACCTGTTTTTTTTTTGCACAAATAATTTTTCCAGACTGGATTTCTGAGCCTGAAAAGCGACGGTCAGAATTATTTTACAGCCATGACAAATTCCCTCCTCCAGGGTCAGCGCTCAGCATAAGCAGACAAAGCAATTGCTTAGGGCCCCAAGCAGCTCAAGGGGCCCCCAATTCAGGTTTTTAAAAGATTAAAATATATTATTATTATTTGTCTTTTACCTGTTTTACTATTGTTCTCAATTCGACCAAAAATATGTTTTCAAAATGATCCAAAAACACATAACTCAGTAACGGAGGGACGTTTAAAAATTGCTTCAGAAAGCCAATTCTCAGTCAGCTGCACATGTAGTGCGCGTGAGTGCTGATTGGCTGCATCATGATTTGAGAAAGCTAACGGCTCAGTGTGTGAGTAGAAATGGCGTCAAAAAGGTCGTACACCTCTGGGGCCGAAAAAAGAAAAAGAAAAAAACGGAGAAGGAATTTATCCTTAAGGAAAAAGGTATGTTGTTTTTTTTATTATTAGTAGTGGTGTGGCTATATTAGTTAGTTGTCAGGTGTGTGAACTTTATTATAAGGACCCAGTCGCCTTTGTGAAGTACTAACCTACGAATTTCAAATGTGAACTTTTAAATAAATATGGTGATGTTATTTATATATACTGATATATATATATATATATATATATATATATATATATATATATATATTACATTTGATTAGTAGTCATGTTATAATTTCATACCATTTTTTTTTTATTCGTATCCACAAGATCAGAATGTAGTTATTAATCTGAGTTGATGGCATTATGAGGTAAAGCAATATCTATTCATTATCTACCACACAGCAGATCAACAGCGAATCTGATATCTTATAAAAAAACAACAACATTCTCTCTACAGTATATGAATGTATTCAAGGTGCACGATGTAAACAACTGCAATATTTCTCTGAAATGATTGTGCACACATGGACTGGGGCTTTGCGTTTTCAATATATTTTGCTCCGCTGTGCTTGCTGCATTTATTAGTTTTGATATTAAGCCGACTCTAATTATTAATTAAAACGTAGATACACATATTAATTGTGAAAGGAGTTTAGCTAATACACTTCCACTTCAGCTCATTCTCAGCAAGTTCCCATCAACCACATTCTGAGCAGAGATCAGATGTAAATTGTATTTTAGCCACCATGTAGTATTTGATTTGTTGAACTAATAAACAATATAAATGCAATGTATTACACTCAGCCCCATTTTCGCCTGTTTTCTACTGTTTTTATTTGTTTATGTATAACTTTGTACTTGCGTGTCGTGCAAGCATGTGTTTATCAAACGAAAGGCCACAAAATTGACTATTTAAAGAGGATCCAAGTAAACTGAACAAAAACACTAACACGCATTAACAGAAAAGGAATAGAGAGATTGCATCTGTTAATGTGTGTTTAAAAAATGTACTCCAAGTCTCTTTCAAATAATACAATTGATTTTAATAAATATATATTAAAGTACAAAGCATACATTTAGAAAATACCTAATTATGTAAATGTAATGAAATTGGGATTTCATTTTCACAGGTGCAATGCTCAAGTGTATTTCCAAAGGACGTTCTGCTGAAGAACCAATCCCCAATACAGCCACTGGTAATGCAATTGAAGAACATACCAGCACCCCAGGCTCAGCCAGCAATACCGATACAGATGCAAGAGATCACACTGCGCGAGCTGTTGGTTCAGTTGCTGAAGTTGGATTGAATGCTGAAGTGGATGAAGGACAGCCAGGACTCTGGGTCAACATTAGTGTACTTCTAAAGAGCCATGAAAATAGTCCTGAACATATTAAGCACATGCAGTCCTGGAAAGAGCTTGAAATTTGTTTAAAGAAAGGGAAAACGACTGTCACAAATGTGTCTTATTGAAGCTGAAAGAAAGTACTGGCGTGATGTTTTGCTGCGCCTGATTTAAACTGTGCCGTCGCTTGCAGAAAGAAATCTTGCTTTCTGTGGTTCTTCTGGCTCAGAAAACGTATACATGCCAAACAATGGAAACGTCTTGAAAGAAGTGCAATTGCTTGCTAAGTTTGCCCCACTAATGGAACAGTAGGGTGTGTTCAAAGGGGTAAGCCCCATACTCATTTAGGGAAAGACATTCAGGATGAATTGTTTGAAGCAGTCAGCAAAAAACTAGTTCAAAAAATAGTGGCACAAGTGAAGGAGTCAAAATGCTGTGTGGTCCAGTGGTTAAAGAAAAGGGCTTGTAACCAGGAGGTTCCCGGTTCAAATCCCACCTCAGCCACTGACTCATTGTGTGACCCTGAGCAAGTCACTTAACCTCCTTGTGCTCCGTCTTTCGGGTGAGACGTAATTGTAAGAGACTCTGCAGCTGATGCATAGTTCACACACCCTAGTCTCTGTAAGTCGCCTTGGATAAAGGCGTCTGCTAAATAAACAAATAATAATAATAATAATAATAATAATAATAATAATAAATGCTATTCAATCATTTTAGATTGCACCCCCGATGTTAGCCATCAGGAACAGATGTCTGTGATAATTAGAGTAGTTGCAGTTGATGAAAAGCCAAAAATTAAAGAACATTCCTGATAGCGCCTGAAACAACTGGTCTCAGTTTGTCAAATGCAATTTCAGAAAAGCTTGAAGAGCTCAATATTCCATTGGATGACTGCAGAGGTCAGTCTTACGGTAATGGGGCAAACATGCAAGGCAAAAGACAAGGTGTTCAAACTTCACTGCTACAAACAAATACCTGAGCTGTTTATGTTCCTTCTGGGTCGCACACATTGAATTTGGTTATTGCAGATGCTGCAAAATCATCACGTGATGCTGCCACTTTCTTTGTATACCTTCAGAAACGCTACCATGTTTTTTCTGCTGCCACACAGCAATGGGATGTTTTGTGTCATTACGTTAATGTGAAGTTGAAATCCTTGAGTGAAACAAGATGGGAAAGTAGAGTTAAAAAGCATAGAAGCAGTAAGGTTTCAAGCTGCTGAAGTCAGGCAGGCTTTGTTGGAGGTAAGAGAGAAATGTACTGAGGCTGTGGCAAAAGTAGAAGCTCAAGTCCTGGGTGAGGAAATTGGATCTACCGTTTCCTGATATGCTCAGTTGTGTGTTATTACCTTTTTGATAAACATCAATCACGTCAGTAAGCTTCTACAATCCCTTCTATGCAAATGGTTCTGGCTACAAATTTGCTAGAAAGCTCCAAAACATTTCTGATGGATTACAGAGAAGATGGATTTGCTGGTGCTCAAATAACAGCTAAGGAGATTTGTGAACAAATAAATATGCCTGCGCATCTCAAAGAGAAACGTCTTAGAAGCACCTGACGAGCCACTTGAAGTAGTGGACTCAGCCATAACATCATCAACTGAGGACAGATTTCAAACTATGGAAAGTGTTAAAGACAAGTTTGGAATATTGTGAGATTTGAAACAAACAGCAGAAATGCCTAAGGAGTTGTTAAGCGAACGCTGCAATAACTTGCAAAACTACTTGCGCTCCGAACATGTATCAGATCTCAAATGGAAAGTATCTTTTCCAAGAAATTGTAAGCATATACAGTTTGCTTCCAAAGAAAATGACAGCTTATGAAGTCCTCTCCTTTATACACGAAAAACCAATTAAAAGAGCTCTATCCTAACCTTTGGATCGCTTTGAGAACTGCTGTAAAACTCCAGGTAAAGGTAGCTTCTAAAGAGAGGAGCCTGTCAGAGTTAAAGCTGGTAAAAACATTCCTGTGGTCATCTGTGGCTTAGGACCTTTTAACAAGTGTGGCTTATGGAAAAAATGCAATTGTTTTGTTTGTTTTTTTTGGGGGGGGGGGGGGGGGGGGGCAAAAAAAATATTCCTGCTTAAGGACCCAATGGGCTAGCAACACCCCTGCCCACCTCTATAATGAATATTAAGAAACGTTATTAATACACATTATTGGCTGTGTGTCTGTAAAAAGAGACAAAATGAGTCAAATGTACTCAAATTTGGATCAGGTTTTTCAATGTTACAAATAACTAAGCTACATATCATAATGAAACCATATTTTTGGTATTTAATGTAAAGGTTATGTATTTAACCACAGGCAGCTCAATGTAATGTAAAGCATCCAGCGATGATAAATAAGAAAAGCAATACAAGTATAAACATTATGATTAAATACCAATAAAAAACTCAAAAATATGTTTTTGTTTTTACTCTGTTGCCTCTTAAATCGCAAAACTAACTACAGTAACAAATGTGGCGACATGGACTTTCAAGTTAAGGGTGAAGGATCCTCAGCCCTAAAATCCTGCGAGTCCTAAATCACACATTAGCTCAGTACTGTATTGGATTGTTTACATCACATGGATATGTTTGATGACCCTCCCCTGCATTATTCAAATGATGGGGACAAAGTAGAATACATTTCATGCTGCATGTGATACGAGGATCAGCAATTCCTCAAACGTTTTCCTGAGAATCGTCTTCATAAATAAAGACTAAAATCCATGAAGTAGTATGCTACATTGTGGGAAGCTGAGGTGTCATATACAGGTAGTGAACAAAAAAATGGAAACACCAATGTAAAGTCACTGAATAGGGCGTTGGGCCACTATGGTATCCCGCTTTGTGGAGTTCTCGGCGGACCACTTTTGATGAAACTGGCTTGATGAACAGTTGCTCACCTGTTTTGCCTTGCACTTTGAATTAATGCACAGTTATTTGACTTTTGGATTATACTATCATGACTCTGGTGCTGTTGATTGGATGCTGTGGACTGTGTTGTTGTTAAGCTAAAGAAAAACGTCACTGGACAAAATACTATGTTTTGTGAAACCTTGCTGAATGCCAATTAGTGGAGAATATATTTATTTCTTATCCCACTGAACTGTTAAGAGACTACGGTGATAGCTGTGAATAAGAGGTCTTATGGCTGCGGGCCTTTTGGCTAAGACAACCACGCACTTTCTTACTTTTGAAAAAACTGCTGCTACTCAGGCTACATGTTAATTGCTTATCCATCTGTCGGTGTTCATCTCCGTCATTGCATCACTGCATCTGACTGGGCTTATGCAGAAGTATTCACCCCCCTGCAAAGTTTTCACATTTTGTTGGCACCTGAGCGTACTCCACGACGCTTTCAAATTAGACTTTACATGTAGAATCTACACAAACTACTCCACATTGATAAAGTTAAAAAATGCATATAGAATATAAATAAGTAAGATGTACAGAGAAAAACAGATTAATCTCAGTTGCATAAGTATTCAACCCCTTTGCTACTTGTGGCAATGTGCCCGTCCCTGTGTGCATTTGTATGTTGGTGCGTGTGTTAATGTTGGTGTATAGTCATTGGTACACAGGATATAAACGGGTCTGTGTTTCACGTGTATTTAAAAAGTGTAGATTTGTATTTAGGCACGAGGAGAGCACAAATCACTTCACGTGCTGGTTAAATGTAATATGTGAGCACGGGGTTGCACAGAATTAATTCACGTGCTGGGATTCAAGTGAATAATTAATTAGTAATTGAATCCCAGCACAATAGTGTATATATAGACGCACATTTCTTGCAGTCGGGGTTAGGTGTTCGGTGAGTGGAGAACGGGATTGGAGACAGAGGTAATTGTGTATTGTAAAAGCGTAAATAGTTAAATCTGCTCACCGTGTTTTGTTCGTCTGTCTGTTGTGCACTGTCTAGTCCGTTTTGTTTGTCTATTTATTTTGGCGCAAGTGCCGTGTCCCGTGTGTTGTTTGTTTCAAACCTTTTATTTTCTGTTCTGTTTATTAAATGCTGAGCGCGATCACGCGCTCAGCTTAACCAAAACTCCAAGTCTCTGTGTGTTACTTCCTGGCTCTGGTCTGACACCACCCACTCCGGCCGTCTTTGTGACACTACTGCAGCCCTAAATCAGCTCAGGTGCAAATGATTTGTTTGAAAGGTCACATAATTAGTGAAATGGTTTCAGCCTGTGTGTATTCAAAGTGGTTTAACTTGTAGATAATTTCCCTCAGGTATATAAAGACTTTCAAGCTGCAACTCGCATAGTAATCCAACAAAGCGACCATGAAGACCAAGGAGCTTTCAAAACAGAGCAGGAGATGGGTACAAGAAAATTTCAAAGACGCTGATTATCCCTCTCAGCACAGTGAAGTCCATCATTAAGAAGTGGAAGATGCATCATACCACCCAGACACTACCCAGATCAGGTTGCCCTCCCAAACTGAAGAGCCGGACAAGCAGGAAACTGGTTCGGGATGTCACTCGAAAGCCAACAATGGCCTTGAGAGATCTGCAAAGTTCTGTGTCTGAGATGGGAGTCAGTGTTCACACATCAACAATAAGCCGGTCCCTACACAAAGCTGGCCTCTATGGACGGGTGGCTAGAAAGAAGCCATTACTCAAAAAGCATCATCTTTAAAAAGCATGTAGATGATACTGCAGACGTGGAAAAAGGTTTTGTGGTCAGACAAGACAAAAATTGAACTTTTCGGTCTAAATTCCAAGTGTTACTTCTGGCGCAAGCCCAACACTGCACATCACCCAGTCAACACCATCCCATGATGGTGGTGGCATCATCATGTTATAAGGAGGCTCTGTGGTCCAGTGGTTAAAGAAACAGGCTTGTAACCAGGAGGTCCCTGGTTCAAATCCCACCTCAGCCACTGACTCATTGTGTGACCCTGAGCAAGTCACTTAACCTCCTTGTGCTCCGTCTTTCGGGTGAGACGTAGTTGTAAGTGACTCTGCAGCTGATGCATAGTTCACACACCCTAGTCTCTGTAAGTTGCCTTGGATAAAGGCGTCTGCTAAATAAACAAATAATAATAATAATAATGCTATGGGGATGCTTCTCTTCAACAGGGACTGGGAAGCGTGTCAGGATAGAGGGGATAATGGATGGTACAAAGTACAGGCAAATCCTTGAGGAAAACCTGTTTGAGTCAGCCAAGACTCTTTCAGCAGGACAATGACCCGAACCCCATATATATATATTATATATATATATAAATATATATATATATATATATATATATATATATATATATATATATATATATATATATATATATATTGAATATTGATTACCTCTTACATATTTCTTTCGGCTGTATCAAATATATTGAGACAAACATATTTAGCGGTCATTGTCATGATAAAGCCAAGGAACTGAGTAATAATGTACTATTTAATGGTTTCCCAATACATAAATTAGTGTAAGAATGTTTCTCTTAAAATTGATTTGTTCAATAAGAAGATTTGTTCAATAGCTGTTTGGTGTTTGGGGACTTGTGTGCAATATCCACTTCCTTCCTCCATATTCTCGTTGAGTAATTAAGCTGGCTCTATAATTATGCAGCTGTGATATCCTGGTGTTCAAGTTAGGGCAAAATCAGATGTAGAACTGGGTTTTACTATTAGGTCCTAGTGACGGGTTTTGTGAGAAATTATCATTGTGGTAGACAGTAAATATTCCCCTGGCTCCCCAGACAATAAACTTTTACAATGATGTACAAATATTTAAAATACAGCACTACAGATAGACCGCTGCATCCTGGTTCCTCACATGGTCAACCAGCAGCTTGATTATTGGAGTTGTTTTCCTGGTTTACCTTGCAGCTCGATATATAGCACAGTCTTTGAACTATCTGCATATTCCTATGGAACTTTAAAATACATCAAAAGAACAGAAAGATATTCCACAGAAGAAAAAAGGACCAGTTGCTTGCCCCAAATAAGAGGTAATAAAACAGATTTTTAAGCCTTGGTTATCACACTTTTAAAGGCGGCAGTGATGATGTTGCTAGTGTCAGTAAGAGGTAAGAGCATGGATTTTAAAGCATAGGGACAATGATAATATTAGTGCTAATATGAGGTGAGAGAGGTGCCTTGGTTGGCACTATACATGAGTGTACAGCAGCCTGTATTAAAGTCTAGAGTGGTGGCTGTGCTACCTTCTTTGAGTCTCAGCAGCACAGAGCGGTCAGTGGTCTCGCTGCTGAAGTAGCCGCTGCCCTGATCATCCCAGAAGAGCTGGTCCTGCCTGTCCTGCAGAGCCTCTGCCCACTCCAGCCAGCCAGCATCCAGTGAGGCTTCGTACAGGTCCAGCAGACCGCCAATCACAAAGGCGTAGTCATCCAGGAACCCGCTGATAGGCTCTGAGCTGAGGAGACAACAGGAAGCCAGGTTACTAGGGGAACAACACCCACCTCAGGCCTCAACAAACAAGGGGCTTAGACAGGTACTGGGGGACAAAACCTCACTAAGGGAGAAAAGGAGTCAGTCACAGAGAGAGAGAGAGAGAGAGAGAGAGAGAGAGAGAGAGAGAAACAGAGACTATAATCAGATATAGAGTTGCCACATTGTCACAACTTCCTCTGTGGCCCCAAAGGCCACAATGTAAATAGTAAAAAAAAAAAAAAAGTATTTTAAAAAGTCTTGGTGAAGATTTCAACTTTTTTTTTTTAACAAAGTTCAAATTCAAATTTGTTTCTGCATTTTACAACCAAATGGCTTTAAAATATGGAAATTAATGTAGGAGTAAACTCTAATGAGACACAATATAGATTTTAGGCCCTGCTTTCAGAAGCACGCTGCTGGAAACAGATGCACTTACCTGGCAATACTGTAACCAGAATAATAAGATCATTTATGACATCTCAGAAGATCAAAGACACAACCCTTGTACATTTGAAGTATGAAGCACAAAGCAAAATGGTTATTTGCTTGACTAGATTCTCAAAGCTATTTACCCTCAAATGTATTCATCAATTTCTTTTTCTGAAAGGAAAAAACACCAAATACAACGTAAAACAACAATAAGAAACAAGCTAAGACTACTTACAGCCCCTAAATAAAAAGTCTGAGTTATTATTCTTTTGGGTACATTTCCTTTTTGAAAGAAACTGTGCAGCTAATGGCGATTTGGAGTAAATAGATACATCAAGTGTTGCAACAACACAATAGTATCATTCAAAAAACGAATAAGGATGATGCGATGAATGGTACTAGCATGCTGTACAGCACTCTGGGTATTTGTATATGTTCACATATATCTAGAAAAGCACTTGTGTGTGATGAAACTTGCTAAGAAGTTATTGGCGTATCCTAATCTGGGGTGTATGTATTTTTTTTCAGTAATGAGAGGGCAATTCCTGGTTTGGACTAGAGGTGACAGATACACAGTGGACAAACTCTAAACGCTACCTGAAGATATCCTTTCTGCAGGCACAGTGAGAGCTGTCCACGGTGCTGACTACAGTGTCACGTGAGGACAGGTAGCGAGAGCTGCCCACAGTGCTGACTGCAGTGTCGAGTGAGGACAGGCAGCGAGAGCTGTCCACGGTGCTGACTGCAGTGTCGCGTGAGGACAGGCAGCGAGAGCTGTCCACGGTGCTGACTGCAGTGTCGCGTGAGGACAGACAGTGAGAGCTGTCTACGGTGCTGACTGCAGTGTTGAGTGAGGACAGGCAGCGAGAGCTGTCCACGGTTCTGACTGCAGTGTCGAGTGAGGACAGGCAGTGAGAGCTGTCCACGGTGCTGACTGCAGTGTTGCATGAGGACAGGCACCACGGTCTCTACTCCTCATTAAGCGCTGAATAAGAACCAGCTCTAATAGCCTAACGCTCAAGCAGCAGTGTGGTCCCTTTGAAAATCTCATAAAGTAAAAGAACACCTAACTGGCACGCACTTCCATCACTGCAGGAAACAGTCATTACAATATTCACCTTGACCCACAGGAGCTCATTTGAAACTGGTTTTGAAGTCTGTGCCAACAGTTCAGACATCGCTAACAAGTCAAGGTAACTCGAACCAGCACGTTCTTGCACTGATGTATTCAAGACTTTATTATAGGTATGGGAGGCTTTTGTTAATGCGTTACTGTTAAAGTGATTGTAGCCAACAAAATAATTCCATAAATCTAACATGTGGTGCACTTCCATTAGCTACATAGGTCTCAGATGTGCAGTTCTGAAAGAAACACATGGTATGGCAAACATATTTTATCTACTATCTTAACCTACTACTTTACGTTAAAGAAAGTTCTCAGTGTCTATGGTTATTCTCAGGATATCTGTTACATTTGCACTTCCTGGGTCATTTGCAACGAGAGAAAGAGAGGAGAGGGAAGAAGTGAGGGGGAAGAAGGGAAAAATGAAGCAATGAAAAAAAGGGGAGGGCAGACAGGGAAAGAATGCAAAAAGGAAGGACAGGTGAGACTAAGTGGGAGCAAATCAAGCTGATTTTTGTACTGTTCCCTTTTGCAATCCTTCCGAGCAGTTCTTACTGTAATTATTCAAATATTACGCATATATTATATTACTGAGCTGCTCTTCAGTTCTACTTGTATTCTACAGACATATGCAATGTAGGCTAGATTAGTAAGCACCAGTCCCAGCAGTGTATTGCTGGCAAAACTAAAGGAAACTTGTTTCCAAAGTGGCTGATCACTAGATGGCGCTGCTCTTACTTCTATGAAGACACTTTGATCTAGTCTTGGTTACATATATCTATGGCAGGTGACTAGAACTGAAAACCAGCTCGGGAACTCCAAGGAAAAAGCACCAGAGTTCTCTGTACTTGAGTAACTGCAATTGAAGTACACACAAGCTGCTTCCCCTTTTAAAATCCTTGATAAAAATACATAATACAACAATGCAATGGGATCCAGCACTGTGGCTGCTTCAGTGCAGGTCAGGCCAGTTAGCTCACCATTAACACCTCAGCAACAAGCCACACTCTCCACGTACCTCAATCGCTATAAAGTCTTAGCTTGAGATCATAGTATTGAATCCCGGTGTTGAAAAGTATTTTAATGCAAAGGTACTTCTCTTTGTATAATTATAGTACAATAAATAAATCGAAGAATACATCCACTACCAAACATATTTTGTATTGAAAATTGTATTACAGAGAAGATAATGATACTGATGCTCACATTGAAGGGTAACCACATATTAAAAGAAGGGTCATTCCACACCAGCTCAACCAGAAAAGGGACATTTTTTTGCCAACTGTCTCAGACTTTTCTAGAAAAATTCACCTGGGGGTTTTCGGGCCCGCTGGCTTCAGAAATGCTAATATTTTAATTATTTTAATTTCCCCTTTGAGCTGTGACCTGGCAAAGGTCAACCTAAAGTGAAAAAGTGACCCTGACCAGAAAAAATCACCCTGGGTTCAACTTAGTCACTACCTTCATGTGTAGCACCAAACTCACTTTTGGCAAGTTGCCAGACGAGGGGTAAGTGAGTTTTATTTGAACTTCAGCCCAACCCTTTACCCTGTAGGGAATGCAGGTCCTAAAATGTTAGTATTGCTGTAAGAACCTTAGGGACCACTCTTCCAAATGTTGTGAAACACTTTTGGTTTCAAGTCCCCTCACTGGTCATTAACCCCCTCTGAAATTTGAATTTAGGCCGAAATAACTCAAGGGGACGGGGGGGAACGGGGTGGGGGCGACAAAAAAAAAAAATCATCCAGATATATTTTTGTGTTAATGTTGATGAGATCTACAAGAATCCAAAAATCTGCATATTTTGGATTTTTGGCAGATTTTTTAAGTTGCATTTCTCATGCTTTCGAGCATTGCTTATGGCCACTTTGGTGAAGCTAAAATACCACATGATCTTCTTATTCTTCAATATTGCATTGTCTGGGGTTAGATCTAGACTTAAAGGTGATGGGGTGTACTTCCAGTGACACTAGCCTGGAGCTTGTGGAACTTAAGATTTCTTTGTTACAATGACACGTTTGAAACTACTAAAATCTCACTTAGATGCGTTTTAAAAAATACAAACTGATAGAAAACACAAAAAAATAGATCATCTTGGCAAACTTTAGTGCTTGAGGGGGTAATCATTTCACGATCTTTATGACATGCTTACCGTACCATATGCAGTGTCCAGTCTCAACATTTCCTTTGGCTGTGAGGTCTGGTGTTGAAAATTCACAGTTTTTCAAAAAAAAACACACAACTTCCCCTTACCCCACCGTTTGCATACGCATGCCTTCCACCATCTTGACAACGCAGCGTGGTTGCCATGTGGTTTTGAACACTGCTCCGTGAGGATCAGCTTTTAGGCTCCAGTTTCTTATTTTATATTGAGGCATCATAAAAGCACCTGAGGGAATTAACAGTTACATTTAGACTTAACTTTTGCAGTTACCAAAATTAGAGTAACTTATCATAACAATATATTTAAAGAGAAAATGTAAATAACAGGCAGATGCCAGTTAAAAAATGCTCCAAAAAATGACAAAGTAGCCTGTCTCACATGAGGACACTGGCACTTAATGGGTTAAGATAGGATTGGTACTTAAGATGATGGTTAAAAACAACCTAAGATGATGACATGGGAAGTGTTTTAAGTGGACTTCAATATAAATTAGAATAATGTATTTTGAAGGACTGGGACACATACTGGCACACTGCTTCTCTCGTGAGTGCTCATTAAAACCTTCTGCACACCGTTCAGGGGCAAAATGGGCAACAAACACTGTCACTCTGTATTGTTAAGCAATCCCAATACTAACTGAAGGGGAATAAGCAGGAGGTTTAGCATGCAAGAGAACCATGTCCTTGTTTCAGGGGAGCGAGAGCTGGGGTCACAAAGTTAAGACTGTGTTTTCTGTTTGAACGGCTTCTCATTCCGCGCGCGGAGCCCGTTATATTAAACATTCTCTATAAGTTATATCCACACAAGTTTTCGTAACCTTTTGCATTAGGAAGCCGCTCAGTCACTTTGCAGTCCTCTTGTCCATCCAAAGTACTGATAAGAGGACACTCTTACCACCTATACCATGAGGGACAGGCCAACTGTACATATTAATATGCCAAAACATCAAAATGTATTATTATTATTATTATTATTATTATTATTATTAATAATAAATAGTAGTAGTAGTAGCAGTAATAACAAATCAACAACAGCAACAATAATAATAGTAGTATTTAAGAGTTGCGATACAAAACCCTTTTAATAATGTGAGATGAGTGAAAAAGCGAGGGAGAGAGATGGGAGAGATTCTGCTTGGAGCTGGGTCTCGCAGGAAGATGGGAATGGTAAATGACAGCTGCAGAGGGAGGGAATGGAAGTTGCTGCACTTCCACAAAGAGCAGGCAGTGCAGCTTCACATGGCAGGAGATAAGAGGAAAAAAGAAGAAAAAAATGCATTTTCTAATAAATTAGTCAATCTGGCAGCATTCTAGAGAAAAAACAACTTCAAAACAACGACTTTTAGTAGCTGGTAAAAGCAATCGTAAGAATTGCTTCTGACATCTTCCAAACCTAAGCTTCCATAAGGTGACTGATTCAGTGAAGAGGCAATGCAATGAAACAATGGTTTGCTGATCCATGGTAGTGTAACGATTCATTAACCACACAATACAAAGTGTTCTGTTAAAAGGTTCAACTTGAGTGTGACAGGGAGCATATTAAGAGTAAAGTAAGAAAACCAGGATCAGCCATGTAAAGAAAGCAAATCTATAATATGGATTAACTACTGTGATCAGATTTTAAACAACTACTAAAAAGAAGGATTTCAGACGTCTAACTGGTTATTTCTAGCATCGTCCCATTCCATTCCGTGCTCCTGTTCGTTGGGAAAAGATCAATCATTCTAATTAGTGTAATGAACACCAAGTTTTGCCAAGCCACATAACAAATTAAATTCTCTGTACAAAACTGTTGATTTTGTTATGGAGGAAGGGTTGTGAATTCAGTTCAAATTCACTGTCTAGCTCTCTTGAGGTGTTGTGGGCTAGTCAACGAAACACCAAGGATGGAAGGTGCCCACTTGAAGACCCCAGAGAAGTACCGTACTCAGCTCAGTCCAGACGGTTGTCATGCTCATGCGCTAGGGAGGCCGCACTGTGGTTGATCCCTGGAGCCAGCATTGTAGTCGTTGTGTGTCCTGATGCACCAGGGAGGTAAAATAGGCTGATCCCTGGAGCCAGCATTAAGGCTGGTTCACACTGAACATACGATTCAGATGGTCGCTACGCCACCTTGCGTTCAAATCGTACACGCTGCATATGAGTTGGTAGATTTCAACTTCTCAGCGTCAAGTTGGTGACGTCACTCGCGTTCAACCAATCACACACCTTTCTCTTTCCTTTAGAATTTTACAAGTAAAATACAATTTACCGTTTATTATTTTAAATAAATTATACTTGTATAGATGTAGTGGAAAATGTCTAAAGAACTAATAATTAAGCATGTACGGTACCATAAATAAACAGATAAACAATCAGAATGAAAACGAACAACTCAGGAATTTAAACCGTGTTTAATGTGTGTCTCTCAGCAGCCTATGTACAGTGTTTACTGAAAGCGGGATGCTTAAATTGAGCGGGTCAGCTCAACAAAGTCTGAGTGAATATCAGTGATTTTACCATGAAACTGAATGGTGGCATTTGCTGTCAATCACACAATAATTATTTTTTTATTTTTTTGGCTCAGCTGTTTATAAAAAAGAGGCACTGCGGTTCTATAGTGTATAAGTTAAATGCGGCTGTGTGAACGACTCCCTGAACCTCCAGAAGAGTGTTGTCTTTTTTAAACCAATCAATGAACAAACGCAGAGAGAAGATCGTTCAGTGTGAACTACAGCCTGCGTTCAATCGTAGCATCCATCTGAATCATATGCCCAGTGTGAACCAGACTTTACACTTCAGTCATCAACACCAGGCAGAAGGATATCTTCATCATCAGATGGAAGGAAACGCAGATGGATCACATTAGTTTACAGTAAAATAAGCTATGTTGGAAGTTTTAACACCTGCTCTCATGTAATGGAAATCTTAGGTTCTACTCAATTGCTCTGCCACCAAACCTTCCCCTCAAGTGCAGCCACCTCTGCTCCGATCTTTAACCCCACCGCACGGCGCAATGAAATCCAAAACATGCTCCGTCAGCAGCAGCTCTGTCGGTCAGGATGGCTCCCCTGTCAGCTCAGCTCAGCAGCTCTGTCAGTCCGCACAGAGCTATGTTACAACTGATAAAGTGCTCTGTCAATACCACGTACGCATCTCAACAATGTACCTCCAGGCTGCAGGATTTTTCTGCTTGACCAGGGCACCTCTGCGAAAGTTTACAGAAGCGTTATCAAAACCATGCAGCCTGAAGAAGCAAGGAAACATGGATAAGTTTCTATTGAAACAGCTCATGTGTCAACTGCTAAATGTCAGGAAAATCATAACGTTAAACACAAGTTAATCAGCAGTGTTTCGTTATCACATCTGACTGATGTTTTAATTGGTGTAATAAAGTAATCATTTTAGACTTCGATGACACAATAACAGGTGTATTCTGTTTGGCCACCTGCAGATTTCTACACCATACAGATTGTTTTGTTTTTTTACAAGAGCCTCCATTATACCACCATTGACAGGGAGGGATGAAAAAAGGACTGCAT
Source organism: Acipenser ruthenus (assembly GCF_902713425.1). NCBI lineage: Eukaryota > Metazoa > Chordata > Actinopteri > Acipenseriformes > Acipenseridae > Acipenser > Acipenser ruthenus. The sequence continues at coordinate 12,511,822 of NC_081205.1, read as the reverse complement.
TGTATAAAAGCATAAGTAAGAAAACAGCTCATTTAACAAATGTTTCAACATGAAGTCTGCATCAATGTTTTTTATCATTATAAAAACAGTTTGTAATCCAAGATTTCACAGTTAACATTAGCATGTACATAAACTACTTCAAAATGTTTCCCTTCATTTTTACATTTGTATAACCATTACAAATATAACCATTACAAATATAAACTATAACCATTACAAATATAAACTATGGTTTTGAACTATGAATTTTCTGAGCCCCTTAACAGCAGTTAAAACATTTCTGTGACGTCACCCTTTGATCTTTCAGTGGATTATATCTACGAATCGTCTAACTAAAGTGGCAGTGTGGCTTTGAATGTATCAGATGTATTGTTGATAAACAAATTCACACTTTGAGCTTCGAATCCACAGAAAACTGGGGATTCGTGAACAAACCAGTCACAAACAATTCACAAAAAAAGCGTGTTTTTTTTAATAAGCAGCAATTATAATAACAATTAGCTATACTTTTATACCGTTTAAACATAATTGATTTCCAATTTCAGCACACAGTACAGTACAATATATTTTCTTGTGCTACGGAAATAATTTTAGCGTTCTTTTTATGCAAACCAACTCCTGATTTGGCCAAACGTTTCATTTTCCCATCAAGAACACTGCGAAAACTTTCAAACTCTGGGTCATTTAACAAACTTAAAGTGCGTCCCTGCAGTCTTAGAAAATGCTGTATACACATTACAAGTTTGTATAGTGAATTACCACAGTACTCCTGTCCGTTACATCTTCTTACTTCTGTCACAAACAGCTAAGGCTGTATGACAAAGTAGCATTATCCATATTGACTAAATCACACATATCTCAGATATAAAGTCAGCTTTTCAATTCCTTTCATTTAACCAAACCATACAGATTCACAGCCCATTTACATTGTGCGCGAGTACTTCCAGAAAATCGATCGCTTGCAAAGATATTAACTTCTTCATTCATTTTAGGTGCAGCAAAGCGCTTACTTTCCACTTTCTCCTTTGTTTTTTTCATTCTTCTTATTTTTCTAATGCCACCTTCATGGTCTAAATTTAAAACAAAGTCCTCGTTGCTGTCTTCACTTATAACACAATATGTTGTCTGTGTCAATGGGATTTCAGGTTCAGACTCGGAACTCATGACGGCACACCAGCAAACTCATACACAATGTAGCCTATTAATATTAATGTCAATGACCAAATTAGAGTTCTACTCTCATTATTGAACAATTGCCAATTAGGAAGAAATGTTTCAAATGGGATAAACCACGGTAAGTGTTGAATCGGTAAAATAATCCACAGTGTCTCATGCCTAACGGCACTCGAAACGGTGGATTATTTTACTGATTCAACACTTACCATGGTTTATCCCTTACTGAAAGATGAATAGTATTTACCTCTTCAACAAACTACCACTGCTCTCTAGACTAAAAGTGGCATTATGACATCACTCATCACTATGGATACAGAGAAAACAAGTGACGATGTCACAACAGTGATGATGTCATTTTACTCAGCCAATAGCAGACAGTGCTGTATTCTGTATTTAAAAATGTCAGACCATAAGTTCTGAATTATTCATCATGTGGCAGGGCAAAAGCCCTGCACGTGTAAATAATGTATTGTTGTGTATATGTAAAGTTTACAAAAATATTTAAATTAAGTGTGTACTAGATTTGGCTGGTTTTTGGTTTTGTAAATAAAGTTGAAAAGTTTTGAATTTAAGTTTGGCAGGGATGGGGTTAAACCCATCTCTGCCAAATCCATGTGTGGAATGTCGCTGGGGCTTAATTAACTAATTGATGATCAATTAAGCCCAGCCACATGGTATACAAAAGGAGCTGGGAGCCAGTTTTTCTTGTTCTAGTTCCAGCAAGCGTACAGCCTCACAACTGTGTGGAGAGCCAGGGTGAGTGAACTGTGTAGGGATTCATTTTGGGGACTTAGATCCCACAATAATTTATTTTAGTGTGTCACAGAGTTCCGGAGCGGGACCCTTTTAGTGGGAGCAGCGCTAAGCCAGTGTTTGGCAAACTTTTGTTTTTTAGCTGTTTTCCCACTGTTTAGTTTTGCATTTTTTGAGTTATTATTTTGATTACACCGCGTCTTTGTATGTCCTCCTGCACTATCATTGCTGGTACCCTAGTGGCAGCCACCTGTCACTGCAATTTTATGTTTATTTGAATAGAACCTGGACGACTGAGTGGCGTTGTCAACTGCATCCCTCTGTCTCTCTCTCATCATTCAGTGACACCCACAACAAAACCCCTGTTACACATCATTATAGAGAACAGAGACTCACCCAGGCTGTGTGGGTTCATTCAGTATTCTGTTTTATAACAATTGAACAACAATACATTGGAGATTTGGTAAGCAAATAAATAATTATGTAACACTCAATACAAAAACACACTGCTAATTTCATTTAGCAGTTTCCCCTAACAGTTGAACCCTCTAGTCTAGTTAAACCTGAAATACTTGACTCTACAACAAGTATTGGAACAGATGAATCAATTCCAAAACCGGACCATCAGTAACACGAAAAAGTAGATTGCCATGACCTCTATCCACTGCATGTAAATTTAAAATTGGCAAACAGGGTGCTTCCATATACCCCCGGATTACAACACTTCAAGCTTCATCACAATAGGATAAGAGGATCTTTAGACATATTTAAAAATGTAAGTGTGACATACAGACAGACCCCCAGATTATGATAACACTCAATCATTTGCTAAGGATTATCCTGATATCCTTAGCAGGTTTCACAAGACAGGCAGTTCTTTAGATATTTGTTAAAATATACAGTGCCTATAGAAAGTCTACACCCCCTTGAACTTTTTTTCACATTTTGTTGTCAGTGCCTCAGAATTTAATGCATTTAAATGATGATTTTTTTCCACTTATATACACACCATACTCCACACTGTTAAATGGAAAAAAAGGTTTTATTGAGAAAAAGATTATATATTAAAAATACAAAACTGAATGATCATAATTGGATAAGTCTCCACCCCCTTTGGCAGCAATTCCAGCTGTGAGTCTGTTGGGATAGGTCTCTACCAACTTTGCACACCTAGATTTGGCAATATTTGACCATTCTTCTTTACAAAACTGTTAAAGTTCTCTGTCAAGTTCCTTGAGGAGCGTTGATGGACAGCAATCTTCAAGTAATGCCATAAATTTTCGATTGGATTTAGGTCGCGGCTCTGACTGGGCCACTTAAGGACATTTACCTTTTTGTTCCTTAGCCACTCCAGTGTAGATTTGGCTGTGTGCTTTGGGTCGTTGTCATGCTGAAAGGTGAACTTCCGTACCAGTTTCAACTTTCTTGCAGAGGGCAGCAGGTTTTCCTCAAGGACTTCACTGTACTTTGCTCCATTCATTTTCCCTTCTATCCTGACAAGAGCCCCAGTCCCTACCGATAAGAAACATCCCCATAACATGATGCTGCCACCACCATGCTTCACAGTAGGGATGGTGTTCTTTGGGTGATGCGCTGTGTTGGGTTTGTGCCAAACATAACGCTTTGAATTTAGGCCAAAAAGTTCCATTTTAGTTTCGTCAGACCACAAAACTTTTTGCCACATGGCTACAGAATCTCCTGAGTGTTTTTTTGCATACTTAAAATGGGATTCAAGGTGGTCTTTCTTGAGTAAAATACAGGCCAGATTTGTGGAGTGCTTGGGATATTGTTGTCACATGCACACTCTGACCAGTCTTGGCCATTAAAGTCTGTAGCTCTTGCAAAGTTGCCATTGACCTCTTGGTAGCCTCTCTGATCAGTCTCCTTCTTGCTCGGTCATCCAGTTTGGAGGGACGGCCTTATCTAGGCAGGGTCTTGGTGGTGCCATACACCTTCCACTTCTTAATAATCGTCTTAACCGTGCTCCAAGGGATATTCAAGGCCTTTGATATTTTTTTATACCCATCCCCTGATCTGTGCCTTTCAACAACTTTGTCCCAGAGTTCTTTTGAAAGCTCCTTATTGCTCATGGTTGAGTCTTTGTTTTGAAATGCACTACCCAGCAGAGGGAACCTACAGGAACTGCTGAATTGATCCTGAAATCATGTGAATCACTACAATTTAACACCGGTGGAGGCCACTTAACTTGGTGTGTGATTTTGAAGGCGATTGGTTACACCTGAGCTAATTTAGGATTGCTATTACAAGGGGGGTGGACACTTAGCCAACCAAGCTATTTCAGTTTTTGTTTTTTTATTAATTTTCTACAAATTTCTAGAATATTTTTTTCACTTGGAAGTTGTGGGGTAGGATGTGTAGATCAATGAATAAAAATACTATTTTAATGCATTTTAATTCCAGGCTATAAGGCAACAAAAGGTGAACATTTTGAAAGGGGGTGTAGACTTTCTATAGGCACTAAGTGTCTGACTGCGACTGTCTGTCAGACAGCCACCATATATGCTCCAGCTGCTTCCCTTACTGACTGACATGCTTTGCAGCAGTAAGATGTTTTCACCCTGAAGACACTGCTGACATGAAATGATCTAGGAAGTGAAGCAGTAACAGACTTCAGGCAATGCAAGCAAACTGAGAACTGTCTTTAACCAGATGTAGTACCAGAGAGCATGCTTAAATTGAAATACATGTTTGCACAAAAGGTACAGTTTCTGGAATATTTTTGCAAGGGGTATAACGGAGTGAAAAAGGGGCACATCACTGATAATTTATCATACTCACATTTGCTCTACCCCCATCTCCTCTCCTCGGTAGCAGGAGCGGAGCATCTTCCCACTGGCTGCATCAAACAGGTGATCCCTGAGGAAGTGCGCTGCCTTCTCCGCTCGCTCGATGAACACCTTCTCACCCAGCACAGCTCCCACCCGGGCAAACCCTGACACCATCAGACCTGAAACATGAGCACAGACACACAGAGCTTCACCAGGGGAGCCACAAGCAAACAGAGCTTCACCAGGGGACACACAAGCACACAGACACACAGAGCTGCACCAGGGGGACCCACAAGCACACAGACACACAGAGCTTCACCAGGGGAGCCACAAGCACACAGAGCTTCACCAGGGGACACACAAGCACATAGACACACAGAGCTTCACCAGGGGAGCCACAAACACACAGAGCTTCACCATGGGAGCCACAAGCACACAGAGCTTCACCAGGGGACACACAAGCACATAGACACACAGAGCTTCACCAGGGGACACACAAGCACACAGAACTTCACCAGGGGACACACAAGCACACAGACACACAGAGCTTCACCAGGGGAGCCACAAGCACACAGACACACAGAGCTTCACCAGGGGAGCCACAAGCACACAGGCACACAGAGCTTCACCAGGGAGACCCACAAGCACACAGACACACAGAGCTTCACCAGGGGAGCCACAAGCACACAGACACACAGAGCTTCACCAGGGGGACTGTGGCAATGTGCCCCGCCCCTGTGTGCATGTGTGTGTTATATGTTGTATGTTGCGTGTGGTGTGTTAAACGTTGGTGTATTGTAGTTGGTACACGGGATATAAATGGGTGTGTGCAGCACGAGTATTTAAATTGTATAATTATATTTAGGCACGGGATTGCACTATCACTTCACGTGCATTTAAAGTATAGTATGTGAGCACGGGGTTGCACAGAATTAATTCACGTGCTGGGATTCAAGTGAATAATTAATTAGTAATTGAATCCCAGCACAACAGTATATATAGATGCACGTTTGACTCACTCAGGGTTGGGTGTTCGTGAGTGGTTGCAAGAGAGAGGGGAAAGAAAGAAAGAAAGATTATAACGTTTGTTTTGCTTCACTCACCGTTTGTCTGTTTACTGTTTAGTCCGTTTTGTTTATATATTTATTTTGGCGTAAGTGCCGTGTCCTGTTTTGCGTTCTGTTTAAACCTGCTACCATTTGCACTCAGCTTCTCATCACCACCGTCTGTCTGTTTATTCCTTTCTGGTCTGACGCCACCCACTCCGGCCGTCTTTGTCACAGGGACCCACAAGCACATAGACACACAGAGCTTCACCAGGGGAGCCACAAGCACACAGACACACAGAGCTGCACCAGGGGAGCCACAAGCACATAGACACACAGAGCTTCACCAGAGGAGCCACAAGCACATAGACACACAGAGCTTCACCAGGGGGACCCACAAGCACATAGACACACAGAGCTTCACCAGGGGACACACAAGCACACAGACACACAGAGCTGCACCAGGGGGACCCACAAGCACACAGACACACAGAGCTTCACCAAGGGACACACAAGCACACAGACACACAGAGCTTCACCAGGGAAGCCACAAGCACACAGACACACAGAGCTTCACCAGGGGAGACACAAGCACACAGACACACAGAGTTTCACCAGTGGAGGCACAAGCACACAGACACACAGAGCTTCACTAGGGGAGCCACAAGCACACAGACACACAGAGCTTCACCAGGGGAGCCACAAGCACACAGACACACAGAGCTTCACCAGGGGACACACAAGCACACAGAGCTTCACCAGAGGAGCTACAAGCACACAGATACACCAGGTGAGCCACAAGCACACAGACACACAAACCTTAAGGAGGGAAACCACAAGCACACAGATACACCAGGGGAGCCACAAGCACACAGATACATAGAGCTTCACCAGGGAAACCACAAGCACACACACACACAGATACACCAGGGGAACCACAAGCACACAGACACACAGATACACCAGGGGAGCCACAAGCACACAGACACACAGACCTTCAGCAGGGGAACCACGTGTAACAGCTCTCTAATGGAGAGCTTCTTCTAGTGGTTTTCATGATTGGTTACAAACATTCCCAGTATGTTAATTAAACAGAATGTAACATCCTTAATTGGGATTCCAAATCGTATAGTACTGCGATTTTAACAGATGGAAAGACAGCAGTATCCAAATATTCCCAGACATCGATACACTCAATAGCCAAAGGTTCATAGCAAGTTTCATCACAATTGGACAAGTGGTTCTCTAGATATATGCAAAACACTTAAGTGTGACATGAGACAGGCAGTCATATGCCTACCTCCACTATCCCAAGCCTGCTTCGCCCCAGTCGTTCTCCATTTAATCTGTGTCAGTATTTGCGGGAGGGCAGTGTACAGACAGTCCAAGTGTTTATGCTAACTGTTTCAGTGTTGGATGTAATGTAGTGAGCTGTATCCCAGGGCAACCACAGCGTTGATCCAGCCTCGCACTGCAAACAGCCTCACAGTGTCTGCTTTGTTGCAAAAGAAAGTATTGGTTTAATCCCTAACCTGCCATTTCCAGAGGAGTATCGGAACCTCACAACTGAAAGCCAGGGACAGCTTCTGGTGTAAACAGAACTTTGAAAAGCCACCTTAGCAATGAGCCCCAGAGACACAGCTTCACACACACACACACACATCATCAACAAAGCACCCTCATCTCTCAGATTAATCCTGTCGACTTTCCAAACACACAGCATCAAACTGTTAATGTAATCTGAGAAAACACTGCAGTGAATATAACACATAGATTGTCACATGTCCAATCAGGATCGCTTACACATATGTACTCTATATATTTACATTGTAAGAAAAGGGAAATACAAACTCCCTATAATATCACTTTGGTCATTACCACACTCTGGTTAATATCACTCACATTTAACAGAGGTAAAACTATTTCCTCCCCACATAACATCAAATAATAAAATTGGGTGGTTTATATGCAAGTAAGTTGCAAGTATTACAATGTCCTAGTAATAGACTATATACTGAAAAGACATTCTATTAAAGAACACAAATGTAATCAAAGCAATAGCTATCTGAGTTCATATTCGTTGTATGAAAACGTGTCTGTGTTTTAAGGCTCATTTTACCAGGTTATTGATGCATTGTCACAATTTCTGCTCAGTCCCTTTGACGCGGTATTAAAAGGGTTGGACTGGATTCTGAAAATGCAGATCAAGTTACATCCCTTCCTGCACTGTCTACGCTATGCTGTGGAGTTGCTTTTATTACAGTGTCATCCCGGCTGAGTTGCAGTATAAAGTCTTCCTTTAAAGTTCATATTCTCTTGGCTACCAATTCCACGGTAATGCAAACCTTCTGTCCCTGGCAGAGTTTAAAGGATGATTCTTCTTTTTTAAAAAACAGAGTTTATGCATGTCAAGGGTAATTGTCTATTCTGCAGAGCATTTCATCTCTCAGACATATGGCGGCTTCTACTGTCGAACACTAAATTAAAAACCAAGATGATCCATTCTTCACTTTTAAAAGATCAAAAGGCGAGAAAGTAATTTGCTGGGCTTGTTTCTCGGTCTCAGACTTTGTGTGTCATTCTTAGTGACTTCAACAAACCTATTGTGACAACAGCCTCAATATCAAACCAAGTAACAAAACCAACAAAAATGTAAGAACCATAACTGACGTCAAGGGCAACCTGCATCTTTAACAAAATAGAGACGCAATGTCAAACCGTGTTATGATCAATTCAAAGGAAGTGTAAACGGCGAGGGAATATACCAGCCAGTTCATCTACTTTGGGTGCTGAAGGGAGACAGGTTAGTGGTTATGATGAGATTTCAATTCATTAGTTAAGAGGAGATTTCAATTCATTAGCTAAGAAGAGATTTCAATTCATTAGCTAAGAAGAGATTTCAATTCATTAGCTAAGAAGAGATTTCAATTCATTAGCTAAGAAGAGATTTCAATTCATTAGTTAAGAGGAGATTTCAATTCATTAGCTAAGAGATTTCCGTTCATTAGTTAAGATGATATTTCAATTAATCAGTTAAGAGGAGATTTCAATTCATTAGCTAAGAGATTTCAGTTCATTAGTTAAGATGATATTTCAATTCATTAGTTAAGAGCAGGTATAAATTCATTAGCTAAGAGATTTCAGTTCATTAGTTAAGAGGAGATTTCAGACCCATCCCTAGCTGTTCTTTAAGCTTTAGACACTAAAGGATTTTTTTTTTTTTTTGAAGAACACTTTACAGCAGAGAATTTCCCTGGATTGCATCCCCGCCTTACGGTCAGGTGTAATGTCAGGGTGTCTCCCCTGTGCCATGAAATGCTCTTAAAAAATTCAGCAGAGGCTTATCAACCCCATAGTCTAGGTGATCAATGGATAAAATATTACATCTTTTGTCAGTATTTTCAGTACAGCCATGAAAGATTTATAAGCGAAAGGGGGGGGGGAGAGTTTTACACTCACAAGCATTGTATAAATATCGACTTTGAGTGTTTAAAGTTACATTGTGAATGAATTATTGCTGCCAGGAATAAAATCACAAAGGATGCACTGTCATTCTTCTTATGTATTTCCAATAGTGATTTATTACAATTTTTCTCTAAATCTGCCTTTACCTGGCTTTGAGCTTGTTAAGTGTCTGTGAGTTCAAAGGTCAATACTGGAGCAACAGAACCTAGAACCCCCGAGAATGATTGCAATCCCCTCACAAAAGCAAGGGAAATGAATGCAGTACAGTGTGCTACATTGTGACCCACCTGTAAAAATGCTCAGAAGTGAGTCAGAGCCAGCAAGAGTTTGAAAAGAAGCTGACTAATGAACCAGGAGTTCCTTGCTGAACGAGGCTCTGTTGCAAATCCGAGAGCAGCAGCAGGACTAGTTAATTGCATTGAATTAGCATTCTCAAAATGCCGTGTCTCAGGTGGTGTGTGAGTTTCAGATGCAGCGTGCCAACATTATAATGCGCTGGCGGGAGTTGAACAAGCAGCATGAGCCCCATGCGGTCACTGCAGTTCAGAAAGACTGAGTGCCGTGGAACACAGGCCACCAACAGAGGGGAGTCTCAGCCATTCGTGGTCTATACAAGCTCATTCTAAACCAGGAGACTAGGAAAAGTTTTATGAAACACAAGGTTCCTTTTGTAAAGACTCAAAGATGTCAAAGTTGTTTGGTAGCCATTTGATACACCCCTTATTAAAATTGTTCCCATAGTAAAAGCCTAGCAAAGTGTAAGCTAGCATAGTGAATGCATGGTACAGCAAAAAGAGCTATGGTAAAGCAAACTTAAAAGCATGCAAACCATTGTTAACTGTGGTAAATGCATAGTTGGAAGGAGATTACTGTGCAAAGAAAATGTGAATGTAATAAATCTCAGTGTCTTCACAAGGGTTATGAGGCAACCAGCTCATCCCTCAACTCCGTAATTTAAAGAATAAGATTCCCATTGCAGAGCGGGGGGGTGGGGGGGGGCATCAGTGAGTACAACCAGTGGGAAGCAGAGCCCGGGGAGGGGGGGGGTCAGTGACTACAGCCAGTGGGAAGCAGAGCCCGGGGAGGGGGGGGGGGGTCAGTGAGTACAGCCAGTGGGAAGCAGAGCCCGGGGATGGGGGGGGGGGGGGTCAGTGAGTACAGCCAGTGGGAAGCAGAGCCCCGGAAGGGGGGGGGGGGGGGGGGGGGTCAGTGAGTACAGCCAGTGGGAAGCAGAGCCCGGGGGGGTTAGAAACAAACTGCTTATTGAGTAATTGGCTTCCAATGTCATGTTAATGGCTTTTCTTTTCTCTGACTGTGTTATGGTGTTTGCAATCTTTCTGAGTGCTTCTGGGTTTTGTTGTTCTAATATTCTTTCTGTAAATCAACCTTTTCACTGCTTTAAACTTGCTTTGAGCCTGTCTGGAGTTCCCAAGTGCTGGACCTAAACAGAACTTTCTCATTCAGTCCTGGCACTTAGAGTCTCTAGACAAGCTCAAAGCAAGTTAAAAGCCAGGTAAAAGTAGATTTACAGAAAAATGATAACACACATCAAATTCAAATGACATCAGAAGTCAAACATTATTATTTTCAATAGATAGATATATAGTTTATAGTTAAATCTCACTATTCAAGCCACTACAGATCAAACATAATGTGAACATAATAGGTTTGATATGTTTGGGACTGCTGATGATGGCCTTAATACTGAATACAGGAGTGGCCTTAACATTGAAGGTGACTTTTCATTGCCAATCAGGACTTTAAAGAAGTGGCCTCAATTGTGATGTGAAGCACAATTTCACTATCTATTTTTTGAGAGTTAGTGTATCTTTGGTAAGTACTTTACTGCATTTCCCTTGATATTATTTCATTCTCAGTATGTTAGAACTGTTCTAATGAATTGTAGTACTACAGTCAGTTTAGTTTCTAATAAAAGGGTTTTGTTCATTTCTAAATGAAATGTAGGTGCGTGTCAGTTCAGCAAGGGTCTGCTTTTGAATCCTCTCTCTTCTTACCGTTCCAGGCGGCTATCATCTTGCTGTCCAGATGGGCTGCGGGCCGCTCCCGTCTCACCTCCGCTAGGCGTTGTCTGCACCCGCTCAGGACCTCCTTCAGCAGCGGCACGCTCAGGTCGAAGTGAGCAGCGGTCACCTCCAGAGAGTAACGGACAATCAGCACGTTCTGACCGGCGAGCTCCCCATGAGGGTCCTGCAACACACACACACACACCATGACCGACATAACACACAAACACACACCATGACCAACAAAACACACATACACACCACCACCAACTCACCACCACCACCACCACCACCAACACACAACCACCACCACCAACACACACACACCATGACCGACATAACACACCACCACCACCACCAATAACACACACACACCACCACCACCATCACCAACACACACACACACACACACACACACACACACACACACACACACCATGACCGACATAACACACCACCACCAATAACACACACACACCACCACCACCAACAACACACACACACACACACACACACACACACACACACCATGACCGACATAACACACCACCACCACCAATAACACACACACACCACCACCACCAACAACACACACACCACCATCACCAACACACACACACACACACACACACACACACACACACACACACACCATGACCGACATAACACACCACCACCACCAATAACACACACACACCACCACCACCACCAACAACACACACACACACACACACACACACCATGACCGACATAACACACCACCACCACCAACAACACACACACCACCATCACCAACACACACACACACACAATGACCGACATAACACTCAAACACACACCATGACCAACAAAACACACACACAGCACCACCAACACACACACACCATGACCGACATAACACACCACCAACAACACACACACCACCATCACCAACACACACACACACACACACACACACACACACACACCATGACCGACATAACACACCACCACCACCAACAACACACACACCACCACCACCAACAACACACACACACACCGACATGACACTCAAACACACACCAAGACCGACATAACACTCAAACACACACCAAGACCGACATAACACACCACCACCACCACCAACAACACACACACCACCATCACACACACACACACAATGACCGACATAACACACCACCACCACCAACAACACACACACCACCATCACCAACACACACACACACACACACACACACAATGACCGACATAACACTCAAACACACACCATGACCAACAAAACACACATACACACCACCACCAACTCACCACCACCACCACCACCAACAACACACAACCACCACCACCAACACACACACACACCATGACCGACATAACACACCACCACCACCAATAACACACACACACCACCACCACCAACAACACACACACCACCATCACCAACACACACACACACACACACACACACACACACACAATGACCGACATAACACACACACACACACACACACACACACAATGACCGACATAACACTCAAACACACACCAAGACCGACATAACACACCACCACCACCACCAACACACACACACACACACACACAAACACACACCAAGACCGACATAACACACCACCACCAACAACACACACACACCACCACCACCAACACACACACACGACCGACATAACACACCACCAACACACACACACGCATGCACGCACGCACGCACGCACGCACGCACACACACACACAGACACCATGACCGACATAACACACCACCACCACCAACAACACACACACACATGACCGACATAACACACCACCACCACCAACAACCACACACACACACACACACAGACACGCATGCACAGACACACCATGACCAACAAAACACACACACACCACCAACACACACACACCACAACCACCATGACCAACAAAACACACACACACCATGACCAACAAAACACACACACACACCATGACCAACAAAACACACCACCATTAACACACACACCACCACCACCACCAACAACAACACACACACAGACACACAGACACACACAACCACCAACACAAACACACACACACCACGACCAACACCACATACACAGTCACACACACACACACACAAACAAAACACACACATGAGGACTTTGCATTGACTCCCCTGGACTGTAGATGTACTAACTCTAGAGAGGCATGGGGATCAACACAATAATAACATTTGTTGATAAAATCCATTCTACTACAGAGTCGTGGCCTGTGTTTCTTCAGGTCGGTTTATTTACAGATCCGGTGCCACACTAGGTTAAAGAATGCTGTGTTTGCAAACTTTAGTTTCAGGTAGTCCTGTACTTCATTTCAGAATGTCCCCACCCCCTTCTTTCCTGTCATTAACCAACCAGCTGATTCATTTATTGACTGACAAGTGAAGTAGTTGGACCCTAAAGACACTGCTAGAGTAAAATGACCTGGGAAGTGAAACATGAAAAGTGGGAACTTTCTTTAACCAAGCACGGTACCAGATATCACTTCATTATCATGAATATAGATGCTTGCTGGATGAGACCATGTTTTAACATACTTGGAACTCTGAGTGCATGGATTTTTGTTTGTGATTTTGCAGATTTAGTTCAATAGTTTTTAGTGGATCCAGTACAGATCAATGGTCTAGAGACTTATCTTTGAACATCCAATGATTAAGTTTTATCTTTGGAGATATAAGTTTATATAAGTTGAGATAAGATTTTTCGTTGGAGTGTTCCAGAACAATGTACGTGTTCGGAGTCACTCCCTGAATCTCGCAACAGGAGAGGAAGTTCTATCTCTGATATGTGCTTTTACCATGGCACACCGCAGTAATGTGTGTCAAGGCAGCTGGCTTGATATTCAGATACATGCTGTTGAAGGACCTTCCCACCTGCTCCGGCCTCACGTTGCCCTGCTCCTTCACTCCGTAGTGATGGATGAAGATATCTGCCTGAGTGGCTCCGCCGGTCGCCCCGGTAACAGGCTGGGGGAGCAGCTCTCTGATTTGTTGTTCAGTCCACACGCAGAAGGCCCCCTCTTTCTTCTTCGGGGCCCCGGCAGTGGGGAATGAGTCAGCATCCTCCGCGCTGTAGAAACCACCTGACTGCAGGGGGCGCAAGAGAGGTATTACATGGACAGAACCTCTCATTCGACTGTGAGGAAACGTGAGGCTTCTTATTTCTAAAAACAAGCTATTTGGGGTACAAATACTATAATACAGAGTAAAAGACCATGATAAAACACCATCTCCGTGTCAGGCTTTGTTCAAATAGGATATATAGTAACCTTACCCGTATACAAAATACAAATTGTAAAAAAAAAGATAATTATTTCTTTTTTGGGGTATTTTCAATCAACAAATCCTTGACGGTTGATAAGTATGTGTGCACAATTTAGACATGAACAGAGAGAGAGAGTTTTTAATGCAATGTTATTTAAGGTCTGATGGCATTGCTGTGGTGTGTAACATGGTAATAAGAAAACTCTCGAGTCCCAGAATATTGGAACTACACAGTGACTTTAGTCATGATGTCTTCAGACCCTAGAAGCTGTTGCAGTAATCCTGACATTCAGTTCTAGCCAGGGGTTCGAGTCTTTGGTTTTTGTTTCCCCGCTCAGTCCCTGGCTGGTTTCAGTGCAGAGTGTGAATCGGCCCCATCGCTTACCTGGTCACTCAGGTCTCGGGAGACGTAGCTCAGAATGTCTCTGGCCACCTCTGCAAAGAACTCATCCCCAGACACCTGCGGGGTGGAAGGTATATACATGAACTCTTATGGAGCACAAGAAACATGATCACTGACTCTTTAAAGGACTAACCACAACTTTAAAATCCATTCTCTTACTTCTCATTAGCACTCCCAACATTATCACTATACCCGCTATAAAGGACTGCTAGTCCAGGCTTATCAAAATAAATCTCATTCCCTCTTATTAGCACAGGTAACACTGTAACTGCCCCCTGTAAAGGAGTGCTAGTCCAGGCTATTCACAAAGCACTTACCATCGTGCTAAGTTAACAACAGTTTTGTTTCCACAAAGAAAACTAAATATTGATGTTAAAAAGCTCCTAATAAATCACTCTGAGGGGACATTTGAAGGCTCTTAAATGCACCATGTTATTTCTTCTGGGTAATTCTGGTGCAATCTGTTCGGGCTCTTCAGTCTGAGCACAGTGATGACGATACCCTCCCTCGTGGGACTGTGTAATCGTTAGCTCGAGCTCTTCAGTCTGAGCACAGTGTTTTTTCTTCCGTGTAATTCTGGTGCAATGACCAGCTCTTGTTTGTGCATCAGGTTATATAATGCAGTACAATCACTTCCAGTTCAATGCATTGTGACTTCATAATAGTTTATTTCATAGGAGAAACATTTCAATTAACTCCTAAAATGCTGCTGCTTGGGTTTAAAGTCTGCTTCACCAGGAAAGCTCTGTACTGAGAGGCAGTGCCGCCTAGTGGTGACAGCAAAGCACTGCAGGTTGAAAACCTGCAGTAAATGTTTTGAGTCTTAAATTTATAGTAAAAGGGTTCCCCTGGTGGCTTTAGTGTGGCACTTCCTTTTTAAATTGTTCTTAAACACTTTTTTTTTTTTTTTTTTACTTTTAAGTGTTAACCAATGCATTAAATTATATTTGTAACACATATGTATGTTTATTAACATCAATGGTCCCCCTTTTATTGATAAGAAAATATTTTGATTATTGTTTTTTTTTGTTAAAATCGGACATAAATATTTAGATTTATTGAAATATTGATATATAAGATGCGTCTGCATACTGGCACCTGTGCAGGAGGTCACATGGTCTAACTGCAGCGAGCTTGAGGTACAGCACAGGAAGTCATTAGAAAACAGCAGCAACATTCCTGCTACAGCACAGTGTGAGAAATATCTGCATCTCCTCAATCACATGGACTGCAGCTGGTGCTAATAACAGGCAGGATGGATCCTTTAGTTTAGTGAATAGCAGGGTTAGTGGTTCTGCAGCATGGATTTGGTACTCCTTCAGTTTAGTGAATAGCAGGGTTAGTGGCTCTGCAGCATGGATTTGGTACTCCTGTAGTTTAGTGAATAGCAGGGTTAGTGGCATGGATTTGGTACTCCTTTAGTTTAGTGAATAGCAGGGTTAGTGGCTCTGCAGCATGGATTTGGTACTCCTGTAGTTTAGTGAATAGCAGGGTTAGTGGCTCTGCAGCATGGATTTGGTACTCCTGTAGTTTAGTGAATAGCAGGGTTAGTGGCTCTGCAGCATGGATTTGGTACTCCTGTAGTTTAGTGAATAGCAGGGTTAGTGGCTCTGCAGCATGGATTTGGTACTCCTGTAGTTTAGTGAATAGCAGGGTTAGTGGCTCTGCAGCATGGATTTGGTACTCCTGTAGTTTAGTGAATAGCAGGGTTAGTGGCTCTGCAGCATGGATTTGGTACTCCTGTAGTTTAGTGAATAGCAGGGTTAGTGGCTCTGCAGCATGGATTTGGTACTCCTGTAGTTTAGTGAATAGCAGGGTTAGTGGCTCTGCAGCATGGATTTGGTACTCCTGTAGTTTAGTGAATAGCAGGGTTAGTGGCTCTGCAGTGCTTCTCGAGGGCACACTGTACCTGGTAGGCAGTAATGTAGGCCACAGAGAGCTGGGCCTGGTCATACAGCATCTTCTCAAAGTGGGGAACATGCCAGGAGTCATCAGTGGAGTAGCGGTGAAAACCCTGCCATGGAGAAATCCATAAAAAACACGCTATATACCCCTTCCATTACACACGCTATATACACCCCTTCCATTACACACACTATATATACCCCTTCCATTACACACACTATATACCCCTTCCATTACACACACTATATATACCCCTTCCATTACACACACTATATACCCCTTCCATTACACACACTATATATACCCCTTCCATTACACACACTATATATACCCCTTCCATTACACACACTATATACCCCTTCCATTACACACGCTATATATACCCCTTCCATTACACACACTATATACCCCTTCCATTACACACACTATATATACCCCTTCCATTACACACACTATATATACCCCTTCCATTACACACACTATATATACCCCTTCCATTACACACACTATATATACCCCTTCCATTACACACACTATATATACCCCTTCCATTACACACACTATATATACCCCTTCCATTACACACACTATATATACCCCTTCCATTACACACACTATATATACCCCTTCCATTACACACACTATATATACCCCTTCCATTACACACGCTATATATACCCCTTCCATTACACACGCTATATATACCCCTTCCATTACACACACTATATATACCCCTTCCATTACACACACTATATATACCCCTTCCATTACACACACTATATATACCCCTTCCATTACACACACTATATACCCCTTCCATTACACACACTATATATACCCCTTCCATTACACACACTATATATACCCCTTCCATTACACACACTATATACCCCTTCCATTACACACACTATCTAACCCCTTCCATTAATAAATATATACAGTACATGCCTGCAGATATGTACTATGTTCCTGTGCAACATATCACATGGAATGGCCCCACAGTTACAGACTATTGCAACATTGCTGCTCTTCCTGTTAGACATGTGGGCAAAAAATGACCTAATTCTAAGTGACACCTTGTGACAGAGATCGAATGATTCTTGGTGTTAGATCTCCTTCCTGACCTGCGAGGGAGCTGAGTAAAGGGAACAGAGTACCCTGGACTGAATGGCCCGACAGTTCATTCCCAGGGTTATGTGGAAGTCGGCCATCTAGAAAGGGGACGGAGCTACGGTGCATTAAATCATTGACCCAGAAGGTTAACGGTGTGGCATCTGCGGACTGGAGGAGCGCTCGTTAACCAAGGGGTCATGGTTGACGGTATATAAAGGGGACGTAGTGATGTGATCTGTTTCTTGTGATGGTTACGCTAAATCGAAAGGACCTGTATAGAGAAAAGTACCATGAATGTTTTGTTTGTTTTGTCTGTCTCGTCTTAAACTGTTGTTTATTATTAGATTAGACGGCTAACACGATCCAGAGCTGTCGCTTAAGGCCAGCACTAAAACCGGACAACACTACGCATTGTGTCACGGATAACTTGTATTTCACCACAAGCACTACAGCACTCACTTGTGACCGTATTTGTGTTTTGTGTGTATGTACTGGATTATTGTTATTATTTATGGGACTGCAACCCATAATTATCCACTGTGTAATCCGCATTGCTGTGTATTGCCAGCCCTTACTGTTTGGTCATCAGACCGTTTAGAATTACAAAATAAAACAGAAACCATTTCACCTGTACTTTGTTGTCTGTCTTTTATTGTTGGCTACTGCAACTGCACACTAATTACCACTTTGCCGCACACCTCTTACCATTAAAACACACTTCAAAGTCAGCGCTGATTTCTTTTATTTGTCAGTACTCTTTAACCTTCAGCTACTCAAATTTGTGAGTGTGTCTGAACATCTGCATTGGGTTGTGTGAGTGCGAGTGTCTGAGTGCGCATGTGAGGATACCTGGGCAACGTGGTCGTGGATCCCCCCAAGGGCCATCATGCGCAGGGTGTGCAGGGCCATGTGGAGAGCCTGCGCCCCCTCCGCAGAGCTCCTGTGCAGGGCCCGGTGACTGAACAAGAAACTGAGGTTCACTGTGGAGAGAGAGGGGGAGGCGGGGGAGAGGGGTGTGAGAGAGCTCCTGTGCAGGGCCCGGTGACTGAACAAGAAACTGAGGTTCACTGTGGAGAGAGAGGGGGAGGCGGGGGAGGGGTGTGAGAGAGCTCCTGTGCAGACCCCAGTTTACAGCAAAACGAGAAGAGGGGAGAGAGAAAAAGAGAACATGAGGGGGGAGTGAGGTAGCAAGAGAGGGAGTGAGAGACAGCGAGAGAATGGGGGGGCGGGGGATCGAGGGACAAAGCAGCCAGAGATACTTGTGAGCTGCTCAGTGTTAGTACATGTATGTTAGCTTACAGGTGATGGGTGATTAGGCCTTTCACATGTCTGCCAGTGCACTGCAGTACCTGGTGTGGGGAACTTGGGCGCCTGGCTGAAGCCACCATACTCCTCCTCGTAGGCGTGTGCCAGCTGCTGGAGGCATCGCGCTGCCACATCGGGGCCAGGAGGAGGAGTCTCTCCCGGGCTGGCAGAAATGGAGGTGCCCTTCTTAAGAGCAGCCAGGATCCGCTCCCCATTCGACACCAGATCCTCACGATGAGACTGCCACTGCAGAGACACAGAGACACACCGCACTGTCAAGAGATACACACACTGACACAGAGACACACCGCACTGTCAGGAGATACACACACTGGCACAGAGACACAGCACTGTCAGGAGATACACACACTGGCACAGAGACACCGCACTGTCAGGAGATACAGACACTGGCACAGACACACAGCACTGTGAGGAGATACAGACACTGGCACAGAGACACAGCACTGTGAGGAGATACAGACACTGGCACAGAGACACAGCACTGTGAGGAGATACACACACTGGCACAGACACACAGCACTGTGAGGAGATACACACACTGGCACAGAGACACAGCACTGTGAGGAGATACACCGCACTGTCAGGAGAAACACACACTGACACAGAGACACACCGCACTGTGAGGAGATATACAAACTGACACAAAGACACAGCACTGCAGAAGTGTAGAGAAAAAACTGTTTTTTTTTAAAGTTACAAATATAGGCTTTTTTTTTTTAATTGCACTTGAATTGTATCGTTGAACAGTTGAGCTGGGACAATGCAAGATGCTATGTGTGTCTTGTGCAGTATCAGATCCAGCCAGAATAAGCACATGTTTTGAAGTGAATATTTCCAAAAGCTAATTTGAAGTGAGTGATTTCACTGTCTAAGCAGGATGGCCCAGCTGCCTGCTTAACTCCATAATACTGTTATTTAAAAACGTGAAGGTATATAATTTAGCCATGTGCGCTCAATGCTCACTCACTGTCAGCAGCTGGTTGGGTGTTCATAGTTAACCTCGCCCAACAGAAAGGAAACGTACACCAGTACAGCTGTGCTTTTATTTGAAAAGAGATTCAACATTGTTAATTCGACTGCTAAGTCGCAAAGTACTATAACCTGGCAAAAAAAATGTGTTGTCCACCATTACAAGATTTTTCTCGCGTACCCCAGTTTGAAAACCACTCTGTTAGACACTGCAGTGGTGTGAATGGCGCTGGTTACAGCAGGCCTCGTAGGCAAAAAGTGAAATGTGGACATTTATTTTAGATGGTAAAAAAAAAAAAAAAGTATATTTTCGATAATTTCAAAAGGGCTATCTGTTATTAATTGTGCTATTAATGGTCGCTCCATTGTCTGTCTGTTTTGGTTTGGTAGCAAGCATGATATGCATGTGTGATTTTTGAAATCTTGTGGGTCTGGACTCCCCGTGCTGGCAATACACTGAGAATTTCAGGTGATTTCTACAAAATGACAATATTGTACAACACCCTTGTAGCACCTACCTGCTTTGCGATCCGCAGCAGGACTGTCTTGAACCCTGGTCTATACGCACTGTCCTTGGGGGGGAAGTAGGTGCCACCAATGAAGGGGTGCAGGTCAGGGGTCAGCCACACGCTCATAGGCCAGCCGCCTCCTCCTGTCGTAGCCTGGAGAGACACAACGAAAACAAAGAAATACTGGACAGTATATAGAACAGTGGTGGTAGTCAAACACAAAACATGGATTTTAATTTGCACTTGTATTTAATTAAAAATGACATCTGGTGTCTTTAAGAAGCTCTTGCTCTTGCGCTGTGCTATGCTGTGCTGAATCACCTGCAAAGCCCAGCCCCACAGCCCTTTCTCACCTGCACAAAGGTCATGTACACTTTATCCACGTCGGGTCTCTCCTCGCGGTCCACCTTGATGCACACAAAGTTGTCGCTGAGGATCTTCCCGATGTCTGCGCTCTCAAAGGACTCATGCTCCATCACATGGCACCAGTGACAGGTGGAGTACCCCACTGGGGAGACAGAAAAGGAGATCCTAAACCGCCTCACTGCCATACACTTACACCAGTTTACCACACATTGCTGTGCTTTTACTTTGGAAAACTTTTACATGGGCCCTGCTAGCTTTCCTCCTACAGTAGAGATGATCTGACAAAAAAACATGTTACATGTTAGAAGAAAAGAATCAGCCATGTATGATGTGATAGTCACACACCCCTTTTCAAATCGCGCTCAAACCTTATTTGGTATTACAAAATAGATTTCAAATTCCCAGAGCTATATTAGTTTATAGAAAATCAAAACTAAAGAAAGAGGAGAGCTACTATACACACTCAAATACAAAATGTAAAAATGTACTATTGTTTTTGTATAATAATGAGCTGATGCATTTACTTTACGTATGAAAATCTAATTTTAAAAACAATGATGAAATAATTTATTTAAAAAAAAAAAGAAAAGAAAAAAAATACCTGACAGAAATATGGGTTTATCCTCGGCCTTCGCTTTATCAAACGCTTCCTGTCCCCATGGAAACCTGCCGGGTTATTCAGAAAAAAACAGAGACTGAACAAAATAAACAAACTTAACTTAAAACTAAGTCTGCTCCAGTCTCACTATGTGTGTGTGTGTGTGTCAATGTGTGTTTGTGGGTGTGTCAGTGTGTGTGTGGGTGGATGAGTGGGTGGGTGTGTGGGTGGGTGTGGGTGTGAGGGGGTGTCAGTGTGTATATGTGTCCGTGTGTGTGTGTGTATATGTGTGTGTGTGTGTGTGTGTGTGTATGTGTGTGTCTGTGTATCAGTGTGTGTGTGTTTGTGTGTCTGTGTATGTGTCAGTGTGTATGTGTGTCTGTGTATCGGTGTATGTGTGTTTGTGTGGTGTGTGTGTGTCTATCTGTGTGTGTGTGTGTCTGTGTGAGTGGTGTGTGTGTAACTTTGTGAATTGTTTACAAGAGGAGCTGAACGCCAGTCCCCTGGCTCTTTGCTTGGGGTTGGTAGTTTAAGTCGGGACTGAGAGCAGCAGTTTGTGCTGTCTGTCCTGTGCAGAGATAGCTTTAGTGGTGGTGCTTCATTACTTTACTATGGATGTTTTGTAAGAAAACAGAAGTGTGAGAAAAGCTCTTTAAAGCTGCAACCTCCTGTCTCCTTCGTGTGCTCTTCCTGCTGCAAGCTGCCTTGACCGCATGGCTACCCTTCCACAGGACCCTATTCTTGACTACACAACTCCCATTGTTATCTATGGAGGTCAGCCCTTCTGGTATTAGGACACTAAATAACGTAGCCTGTTGTAAAACCACTGCTTACCTTGTAATAGGCCTCAGCAATGCCATTATGTCTTGATTGTATTACTCACACAGGATACAGTCTGGGTTTAAAACGTATATAAAATATAGGACACAGGAGTATTTATTATTATTATTATTATTATTATTATTTATTTCTTAGCAGACGCCCTTATCCAGGGCGACTCACAGTCGTAAACAAATACATTTCAAGAATCACAGTGCAAGTAATAATACAATTAAGAGCAAAATAAATACAATGATGAATACAATGACTTTGGTTCAAGCAAGTACAAGTGTGACAAAATACAATTCAATAATACAGCAGATAACAGTGTCAGTGATACTTACATCAGGATATACTTAAATACAAAATACTACAGATTAAACACTTGGCAGATTATAGTACTCTGAAGTACAAGATTAAATGCAGTAAAATAGGGGGCAGATAAGAGCAAGTAAAGCGCATTTAAGGAAGGGTGATGTGTCCCAGGGGAAAAACAGAGGAGTTCTGCAGGTGCTTTCTGAAGAGGTGAGTCTTGAGGAGGCGCCGGAATGTGGTCAGGGACTGGGCAGTCCTGACATCTGTAGGAAGGTCATACCACCATTGCGGGGCGAGGGTGGAGAAGGAGCGGGCTCTGGAGGCAGGGGAGCATAGAGGAGGTAGAGCCAGTCTTCTAGTGCAGGCAGAGCGGAGAGGTCGAGTGGTGGTGTAGGGAGAGATGAGGGTCTGGAGGTAGCTGGGTGCAGTCTGGTCAAGGCATCTGTAGGCTAGTACAAGAGTCTTGAACTGGATGCGAGCAGTGATCGGGAGCCAGTGGAGTGAGCGGAGTAGTGGAGTTGCATGGGAGAAGCGAGGCAGAGAGAACACCAGGCGAGCAGCGGAGTTCTGGATGAGCTGGAGCGGACGGGTGGCGGACGCAGGGAGGCCAGCCAGGAGGGAGTTGCAGTAGTCTTGGCGGGAGAGTACCAAGGCCTGGACCAGGAGCTGGGTGGCGTAGTTGGTGAGGAAGGGTCGGATTCTTCGGATGTAGCTCAGGAAGAATCGGCAAGTGCGTGCCAGAGTGGAGATCTAAGAGAGGCAGGGGTCCAGGGTGACTCCGAGGTTCTTAGCGGAGGAAGAGGGAGAGAGTGTGGTAGATTCCAGAGGAACAGAGATAGATCAGAGGAGGGGGAGGGGGAGGAGGGAAAGAAAAGGAGGTCAGATTTAGAGAGGTTGAGTTTGAGGTGATGCGAGTGCATCCAGGAGGAAATAGCAGACAGACAGGTAGAGATACGGGAGGGGATGGCGG
The DNA here is from genome assembly GCF_902713425.1 of Acipenser ruthenus. Lineage (NCBI taxonomy): Eukaryota > Metazoa > Chordata > Actinopteri > Acipenseriformes > Acipenseridae > Acipenser > Acipenser ruthenus. The sequence goes on along the minus strand of NC_081205.1, from coordinate 12,487,963 downwards.
AGTCAGAGGTGGGGAAGGAGAGGAAAATCTGAGCATCATCAGCATAGAAATGGTATAAGAAACCATAGGATGCGATGAGGGGGCCCAGGGAGCGGGTGTAGAGAGAGAACAGGAGAGGACCCAAGACTGACCCTTGGGGGGCTCCTGTTGAGAGAGGGCGAGGTGTGGAGGTTGTTCCACGCCAGGTTACCTGGTAAGTGCGGTTGGAGAGGTAGGAGGAGAACCAGGCCAGAGCAGTGCCAGAGATTCGCAGGTCAGCGAGAGAGGATAGTAGAATAGAGTGATCGACAGTGTCAAAGGCAGCAGAGAGGTCGAGGAGAATTAGGACAGAGGAGAGAGAGGCAGCTCGGGCAGACTTTAGTGAGTTGGTGACAGACAGGAGGGCGGTTTCAGTGGAGTGAGCAGAGTGGAAGCCAGATTGGAGAGGGTCGAGTAGAGAGTGGTTGGACAGGAAAGCAGAGAGCTGGCGGTGTACAGTCCGCTCGAGGGTTTTGGAGAGGACGGGTAGGAGGGAGACAGGACGGTAGCTCTGGAGGGAGGTGGGGTCGAGGGTAGGTTTTTTGAGGAGAGGAGTGATAGAGGCTTTTTTGAAGGCAGAGGGAAAGAGACCAGAAAGGAGAGAGGTGTTGAGAAGGGAGGAGATGAAGGGAAGTAGAGCAGGAGCAGCAGCTTGAAAGAGGTGAGTGGGGAGGGGGTACAGGGCACACGTGGTGGGTTTGTGACCCTGGAGCAAGGAGGTCAGAGTCTGAGAGGGGCGAGAAGGTGGAGAAGGAGGGTGAGTTAGTAGGGGATGCAGTGGGTGTAGGGGTTGGAGCAGGAGGGGGTGCGGGGGAGGGAGAGGTGTTAAAGAGTTTGCGGATATCTGAGATTTTAGAAGAGAAGAAGGAGGCAAAGTCATCAGAGGAGATAGAGGAGGGAGGATGGTTTAGGAGGGAGGAGAAGGTAGAGAATAGTTTACGTGGGTTGGAAGGCTTGGATTACAGATTGGAAATAAGTACATTTAGCAGGGGAGAGAGTAGAGGAGAAATAGGAGAGGAGAGTGCGGTAAAGGTCTAAGGCAGCAGGGAGTCTGGTTCTCTTCCATTTCTTTTCATCAGATCTCACATTCTGTGAGCTCAGCAAGACTCCCACTGCAGAGCACTTTGACGCAGTCCTTGTTTGTATGTGCTCTAAAGTACACAAACCTACAATGGGCATACCATTGTTAATTGAGGCTCATCCTAAAACCTGGAATGGCTCAATATAAAGCACAGTGCGGTGGCTCAGTTCAGACTCACCAGTCCACAGGGTTGTGGGCGTGCTGGAGGAGGTAGGGAGACTTCTCCTCAATCAGCCTGTTTGTGTGGGGCGGCTTCCTGTCCTTTCCTCCTCCTGTTGCCATGGCAGCAATGGTTTTCGAAAAGGAAGCCCTGGCACAAGAGAAACACAAGTTAGAGGAACGGCCGGGACGGAGCGGTCTCAGAGAGGTACTCGGCCTCGTTCTCCTATTCCTGGGGTTTCAGCTATTACTGATTCCCCTGGTAAACTACTCCTTGCATTTATAAAGAGAATCTTAGTTTAAAATGTATAGTTTACTCTTTTACAACTAAACAAAGAAAGCAATACAACTAAACCCAAATCAAGAAACTATTAGACTTCCCAGCGCTGGAAAGCAGGACTCATTTAAAGAATACGCTTTCAAAGTCTTATTCTGGCATCTTCAGCAACAGCCTAGAAACTTGTTATGACTATAAGAACATAAGAAAGTTTACAAAAGAGAGGAGGCCATTCAGCCCATCTTACTCGTTTGGTTGTTAGTAGCTTATTGATCCCATCTCATCAAGCAGCTTCTTGAAGGATCCCAGGGTGTCAGCTTCAACAACATTACTGGGGAGTTGGTTCCATACCCTCACAATTCTCTGTGTAAAAAAGTGCCTCCTATTTTCTGTTCTGAATGCCCCTTTATCTAATCTCCATTTGTGACCCCTGGTCCTTGTTTCTTTTTTCAGGTCAAAAAAGTCCCCTGGGTCGACATTGTCTATACCTTTTAGGATTTTGAATGTTTGAATCAGATCACCGCGTAGTCTTCTTTGTTCAAGACTGAATAGATTCAATTCTTTTAGCCTGTCTGTATTCGACATGCCTTTTAAACCCGGGATAATTCTGGTTGCTCTTCTTTGCACTATTTCTAGAGCAGCAATATCCTTTTTGTAACGAGGTGACCAGAACTGAACACAATATCCTAGGTGAGGTCTTACTAATGCATTGTAAAGTTTTAACATTACTTCCCTTTATTTAAATTCAACACTTCTCACAATATATCCAAGCATCTTGTTGGCCTTTTTTATAGCTTCCCCACATTGTCTAGATGAAGACATTTCCGAGTCAACATAAACTCCTAGGTCTTTTTCATAGATTCCTTCTTCAATTTCAGTATCTCCCATATGATATTTATAATGCACATTTGTATTGCCTGCGTGCAGTACCTTACAATTTTCTCTATTAAATGTCATTTGCCATGTGTCTGCCCAGTTCTGAATGCTGTCTAGATCATTTTGAATGACCTTTGCTGCTGCAACAGTGTTTGCCACTCCTCCTATTTTTGTGTTGTATGCAAATTTAACAAGTTTGCTTACTATACCAGAGTCTAAATCATTAATGTAGATTAGGAATAGCAGAGGACTTAATACTGATCCCTGTGGTACACCACTGGTTACGTCGCTCCATTTTGAGGTTTCTCCTCTAAACAGTACTTTCTGTTTTCTACATGTTAACCACTCCCTAATCCATGTGCATGCATTTCCTTGAATTCCTACTGGATTCAGTTTGAGAATTAATCTTTTATGCGGGACTTTGTCAAAAGCTTTCTGTTATTTATAAAAGCAAACTTATACATTAAAAAATAAAACATATTTGTAAGTGAATAGGGCACATTATATCAAGTTTTGGCTGTCACTTATAGGCAAAATTTACATCTTGTAGACCAGGGGAGGTCAAAGTTGGTCCTTCCACTCCTGGTCTTCCAACCTGGCTCTTAATTGTTTAATTGAACCAATTAAACTTCTGTCCAGACCCTGGAGTGGTTCATGATCTCTTACCTGTTAAACCTGGAGTGGAACGGCCCTCCAGAACCGTCACTGGACCCCCCTGTTCAGACTGATCTACCCCTCCTACTGTGCCCTGCACTTGCTTGAGCTATGCACCACGTTCGGGACCCTCAGCTTGCACTATCCTTGCACTACTAATATGTAGATATGACTTGTTGTAATCCTAACTTGTTGCATCCTAGTTCATATTGCATTTTAACACTAGTATTGCTTTTATTGTAAACTACACTGTATTTAAATATTAAGCATGCATTATAACCCTGTACTGCCCTGTAACACCTGTAAGTCGCCAACTATCAACGTCCTTTCAGGACTACAATTCCCATCACGCACCACACGAAAACAACCTGGAAATGCTGTCGAGATGCAAAACATATTCGAAAAGGACAGCGATAATATTTAAAGTATGCCAAAATAAATACGGAATAGCAGGCATGCATATACAAAAAGGTTAATTCAGCAATGACTTGCAAAACACAGCATGCTGATGTGAGCTTCAGACAGGAATGCAGTACTTTTCTTTTTGGAAAACAAAACATATAATTGTATTTTATTGTCAATTCCAAAATCGATGTTTTTCACATGCAAGTTAGGTTTAAAAAAACCTTACCTATAGGTATTTGAAATAAACTTGGAACTTATGTATCGTTATCACACAAGTCACTGCACTGTCACGTGACACTGCATTTCCTGAAACACAAACATCTAACCGTGTTTGCATTGCAGCCTCTCACAATGGTGTTATTACCTCCTTTGATTCTGAAATGTCTTGCTGTTCGCTGCAGAGTGGATGTGCTGAAACTGAAGAGCTGGGGGTGTGTCTGTGTGCTTTCTCCTGCTCAAAATGAATGCAGTCGATCTTGAAAACTTAGCTGTCAAACAGGACGTCAGGTTTCGGCTATTAATAATCTGTCCGCAGTTCCCAAGCAGTTTAAACATCCTAAACCTTTTTTAACTCCGTGTTCTTCTCAGTCAGCCGCAGTTAAGCCACATTGTATTGACGCTTGTCTCCAGAACTTCTTGCAGTGTCATGAGTAACACAGCACCAGTGTTGCCAAGTCTCACGAGAAAAAAAAAGCGTCTCTGCCTTTCAAAACAAGCCCCAAACAAGCGCAACCCACCGTTTATGCAATTTTCAACCCGCGACTCTCAAAAAAACAAGCGGACTTGGCAACTGTGCGCAAGACGCCCGCTCTACCAGCAGAGGGCAGCAAACGAGATTTTTTTATTTTTTATTTTTAGAGTAGAACAGTGACGCAAGACATTGTCAGCCACACGAGAGTATATACTGAATACATTTGAATACAATTATATTAAAGACTTGTTTTATATAAAATATCGTTTAAAGACATTTCCGTATGGAATACTTTTCAAATACGTGTTTGCTGCTTTATAAGTTAAACATTTCAATTAAATAATTAATATTTTAGTATTTTTGTAATAGTTAGTACCGGTAATTGAAAATCGACAAATGTACTGCCCTTCGTGGCTGGATAACATTGTGTGTATTAGAGCACACCTGACTTGTGTCCATGTGGCTGGATAATGTTGTGTGTAGCACACCTGACATGTGTCCACTGCTTGAATATATAAGCATAGCACCCAGCAGTTCTGCCTATCATTTTCACTCATGCTGTAAAACTATGCCAAGTGCAGGCAGGAAACTCTAAATGCACCTGCAAATGTGATCATTTGATTGACAGGAAAATCCTTGCAACCATCACCAAAATGCACAGGACTACATCCCACCTCAACCTTCCATCAGCACAGCTACCAACAGTATTCACATGTATACCATTTGTTATCTCTCCATTCAGTGTAGTTCAGTCACAGAGGCGTCTTAAAAAATAAATCTGTGGCTGACTTGTCACTTATAAAGTCATCACACCTGGTGAAAGAGATCTGCTCAGGGCTCACTGACTGCCTACCATCCATACAGATAGACATGACCTAAATTGACACTCATCAGCATCCAATAACCTGTTTGATTTCAGAGATAATTACAGGGCCTGCACAAGGAAATAATTACAGCATTGTCAAAGACTCACTGCTAGAGGGGGAGACCGCTGTCTCCAATTAAAATCACCCTTTCTTAAGATCCTGGATTTTCATTTCTAAAAAGGCAGATCAGTGTTACCTCTTCACTGTCAGTCTTACACCTCGGTGACAGGCAGCTGGCGCTGTGCTGTCAATGGGCCCTTTGTGACGCTTGTTAATCCAAACTGTTATCATCGCAGCAGTTGATGAAAACAGCTAAAAAAGAATAACGTGCCTTTTTAAGGGTTCTGTCAGCTGTTAATTCACATGACAATCCCATTATTGTATTTGATATATTTTATTAGTCTGTTTACAGTAAACTTCATTAATAAAAAGACTATCGCTGTCGTACAGTACATCACAACGCTCATTTCCACAGCAGTACAAACAAGAAAGAAAACAAACACAGACAAACCTGTCCAATGACAATAAATATGACCTTGCTTTCTTGCTGAGGTAGCAAGGTGTCTTCTACTAAAGTTAGTACATGATAAACTCATAGACTTGCTGTATAACATGTTCTTCAAACTACAGTTGGCTATTTGCATTTCACTTTTACTCTAGCTGTCCATCTATGCTAGCTCTCATTTCATAGTAACTCTTGTTCCCTGTATCTGTGGCTCAGAAGAGTTTTAAAGTCTATGCTAAGCTATCTGCAACAGGGTTTAACCTGCTTAACTGGGTTTTTGGACTTTTTAGATTGGCAGTTGGTTCCTGGTGGTGGGTTGTTTTACAGATTTATGTTTTTGGTGGGTTTAGCATTACCTACCTGGCAAACAACCATCACAAAACGACCTTGTTCAGTATTATACAGTGGCAACAAAAAATATTGTAACTGTTACCCATAGTCACCTGACTCTTAAGAAACAGCTAGACAGATCAACGCCAAACTAAACTTTTTATATATAAAAAATAATAATTATATTAAATCATAATAATACTTCTAGTTTCTCCAAGTCAAAAATGGTATTGACTTGTATTTCATTATTTATTTAATTGTTCTTCTTTAAAAATGTTTCTTTTATTGAAAGCGATATTTTCTACGGTCTTCATAGTAATTCATTTTAATACCAGTTTAATATCCTGTTCTGTGTCTCCTCTATTACTCCTCAATGCTGATTGCTCCTGCTTTCTGATGTGGTTTTGAAAATGAGATTTGTACTAATTCACAGCATATACAGCTGTTCTACACCCATAGTGGTGATTTCTAACAAATAACTAAAAGTCACAAATTCAGCTTGCAGAAGCAGTGGTTAAAAATGCAACAGGGAATTGTACAAAATTCCATGATATGAAAGGGATTCAAATGAAATATGAAGTGCTTTAAGATTGGAACTTAGTTTTATGAGAAGCCAACTGAAATACTTTACAATGAAACTCACAGAGACTTAACAACTGAAAGGCTTGGGGTAAGATAATGGTAAGTCACATACACTGAACCTGTACTATCATGCGATTATACCATGCTATTACAGTACTTTCATGCAGCTTGTGTCCTGTCAAGTTGCACCAGTTAGTGTCACTGCTTATTTTACAAGGTAATCTTATTTTTGGACATACAATGTTATTTAATTAATTCTAACACATACGGTATATAAATATGAGGATCATGGGGTTCGGAGAAGCAGATGAATCCTAGTTCAGGAAACAAATGTGCACACTCTGCAATTCAATTATAAACACAGAGTCATGAATGTATTGAGACCCATCCAGTTTGGAGTTGGGTTGAGAAACCCCTCCTGTGCAGGTCTATAGCGGACAGTTAACACTTTACATACTTCATAGTAAACACATTATCTGAACGAGACCTCCTCACAAAGACTGGGCTGGTTTATTAACAGAACAGATACAAATCTTTGGTCCTATAACTCTGGATTAGTCACACACAGATCATTCTTTTTAATGATCTAAACCACGCCAGCCCTCAATGCCAGCCTCAGTATCCTCTCACCTTGCTCTGTGGGAACACCAGCAGGATTACTACCCAGTTCATGGGCAATGGCAGGATTTAGATCATGATAAAGACCTCACAATAGCTCGGTACAAACTGACATGACCCTAAATATACACATAAAAACAATACATGGCAACACACAAGCAGTAGTCATGAGACACAGTCAAAGTACAGAATCTTCAATCAAAACATTGCATGGTAAACAGTGGCATAGTAGTGACATTAATAACACAGCAGGAATGAATATTATTTATACACAATGTCAGTGCTCCAGGATTTACTAATAACACATCATTCAGTAAACAAGTATAATAGTACCATACACCACATTACACCTGCAAATACAATAGACCACAATGATCTACAGCCTCAACTTAGACTGGCAAGTGCAACTTAGACAGGCTCCACCGATTATCCCCTGATACTCTCAACAATGTGTGATAAAGAATGTCCTGACCAAGTTTCATCACAACTGGCTAAGCAAGTCAGAATTAAATAGGGGGTTCCTATGTGCTGTATTACGTATGTGCTGTATTACATATGTAATGTACTTTTTTTACTGACGCCTCCATAACAAACTGATTACCACAACCCTAAACTAGCAGCAGTGTGGGGTAGTGGTTAGGGCTCTGGACTCTTGACCGGAGGGTCGTGGGTTCAATCCCCGTGGAGGACACTGCTGCTGTACTCTTGAGCAAGGTACTTTACCCAAATTGCTCCAGTAAAAACCCAGCTGTATAAATGGGTAATTGTATGTAAAAAATAATGTGATATCTTGTAACAATTGTAAGTCGCCCTGGATAAAGGCGTCTGCTAAGAAATAAATAATAATAATAATAATAATAATAATAATAATAATAATAATAATAATAATAATAATAGTACATTGTCTTTTAAAATGTTTCAGTACTGTAGCCCACAAGGGATGAATGGCAGACCAGGTATAGCGACCTGGTGTAAAATCAAATACAGCTGAATGACTGGAGCAAATAGTCCAACATTTCACAAAAAAAACACGAGAAGATTAGTGGTTCAAAAAGGCCCTGCTGTGGTCATCAAAAGCAGGGTAGTTCTTTCAGCAGGTGCCCTGAACTTTCCCCGTGGCCCAGCAGATTGTCCTTCTCTCAGGGGCCCTCGTTGTGCCAGGCCCTCCTCTTCACAGGGGCCCGATCATTCCCCTGCCTGCCCTTCCCCTCCTCGCTCTTGGGCCGGCTCCCGTCCACTCCCCCTGGGGCCTGCAGGGGTCTCTGACTGAAGTCTGCTGAGAGCGGGGGGCCGGAGTGCCAGGCCCTTCGTCCTGGGACTCGCCTGGTCCCAGCATCCAGTAAGGAGGGTATGCGAGTGGGCCTGCAGCTCTCGGCATCCCTGGAGTCAGAGACCTGGCTGCGGTGGGGCCGTGGGCGAGAGAGGGCCGGCTCTGAGAATGTGGTGTAGGTGCGGGGAAGCTCCAGGAGTTTGCAGGAGAAGGAGAGGGAAGGGGGAGGGGGGAGGAGAGCGGGGGAGGCAGTGGGAGGAGGAGGAGGTGGAGGAGGGGAGACCTGTTGCCTCCTCTTCTCAGCGATCTTGCTCTGCACTCTCTGCAGGTCAGCTTCTATCTGGTAGAGGTCGCCGGTCACTTTGTTGACACGGTCGAACTGGGTCAGGAGGCTGTTGATCGTGGGCAGCAGGCGGTCTAGATAGAACTGGACATCGTAGAGATCCGAGCGCGGGTCCAATCGAGGGCCTTCACCCACGCTGGACTCCTCAGAGCCCGATGAGAGGGCCGAGCCAGCGCGAGGGAGCTCCAGAGCGTCCGACTCCGGACACAGCACCGCGGAGTCCCGAGAGGACCTGGAGGGCAGGGACTCCATCCCCTCGAACTTCACCTTGTGACGGAACTGGAGGAGACACACCCAGACAGACAGACACACGCACAGACACACACACACACACAGAGAGAGAGAGACACACACACAGACAGACGACACACACAGACACACACACACACAGACACATACACAGAGAGAAAGAGACACACACACAGACAGACAGGTCACAATTAGAAACAGGAAGATACAATTATCAAGGTCTTACAAAGTGCATAATGTGTGAAAGCAAAAATCCATCAACTTAATTATAAGTGTTAAAACTCATAAGGAGTATATTCTCAAAGCATTTACTACAGTCTTTAATTACCTCCTGCTTCTGAAAGGTGAAAAACATCTCCTGTTAGACCCAGCTATGGCTGGATATACACAAGCTATGAGTATCACGAAGATTCTCCAGCTACAGTATGTGTGATAGAGGTAAGTCTGGACAGACACACTGGGACCTACGCACACTGTATCCCCAGATTGTTATTCTCTTGTGCTAAACAAAGTGTTAAACAAGTTCCATCACAACTGTATGGTGGCTCATTGAGAACAAACTCCAATGTCAATTCCATTATCCGCTCTCAGTTTCAGTACCTCCTTGGTCCTGCTGAGGCCCATCCACAGTCTGAATCTCTTGATGAAGAACTCCACCATCTCATAGTCCTGGGGCTCCATGGCGGGCCGGTACTTCTCGTTCTGCACGGCCCGGTAGCTGCGCATCAGCACAGCCCCGAACAGGCGGGCCAGGACCCAGCACAGACAGGCCCCGCAGCCCAGCAGGTAGAGCGGGCCGCTCAAGGGCTGCTGCTGAGAGACCCGCCCCAGCCGCACCCTCCCTCGCAGGGCAGACAGCAGCAGCACACAGGCTCCTCTGAGAGAGCGGAACTCCTGCACCGTGGAGGAGAAGAGCTGCAGAAAAGAGGGGAGGGGGGGGGGGGGGGTACCAACTCAGTCATTCAGGACGCAATTCAAATGAACCTGTAATACGTCATGTGTAGGGTGTCTCTTATTGTGATGAGATGTTGTCTCGCGCAGGCTGACTGAGGTTGCTATGATTTGTGTTTTAATAAAAGGTTAATGAATGATGGTTGATTTTGCATATGTGATTTATAATATTCATTAAGTTGTCTAGTACAGTTTCATGAATATATCAATTAAAAAAAAACAAACATTCAATATTTAGGTACAGAAGTAAGAATTGGAGCTACCAAGTGAACAACAGTGCATTGCCAGCCATACATAAGGAAACAATTGAAAGTAAGATAAAAAAGGAGAAGACAAAACATGAAAAGGGAATAAAAAGAAACAGAAAGGTAGGTTGTCAGCCCTAGGGGGCGCTGTGGCAGTACCAGGCAGCCGCTCTGTGCGAAGATGAGCAGGAGCAGCAGCAGCAGAAGCGTTGCCATGGTGAGCTCTCGCCCCGCTAGCTGGAAGGTCTTCCCAAACACCGACCACTTCCTGACAAAGCGCAGTTGACGCACGATCTGAGGAGAGGAGCAGACGCAAACACACTGTGAGCAGAAAGGCTCAACGTAGTCACACTGTAAATATACACACATACTGACGCTTTTACATATTATAAGCCATGCATCCTCATTAGCAAACGTGCATGACATGTATGTAAGTCGTACATAAGACCATACGAGAAGTTCTGAACGAGAGGAGGCCATTCAGCCCATTAATACTTGTCCAGTACCTACTAGCTGATTGATCCTGGAACTTTGTCAAGTCAGCTCTTAAAGGATCCCAGTGACTCAGCAATAATAATGCGGCTTGGTAACCCATTTTATACACTCACCACGCTCCCTATAATAACCCTGATAATAACACTCAGTTCCTCACTGTGTCCTCCAGCCCTGCTCTCTGTGCTGTGCTTGAAAGAGTTACTAGGCTTGTCGACACCTTTTAGTATTTTAAAAGCTCTCAAAAACCTTCTCAGTTGTAGGCTAAATATATTTTAATAATTAGTCACTAATTGAATACCTGACACTGACTGAAAACAGAATGACTGAAGATTTTTTTATATACAAATGTTCTTTCCCCTCTCCTACACCCCTTGTTTTGGCCAGTAGGTGGCGCTGGTACCTTGATGGTGAGGATACTGAGCAGGACGGCTGCCAGGTTGGATGCAGTCTCTGCGATGAGCGCCACCTTGTGGAAGTCAGTGAAGGCGTGGCGGTGACGCCGGTGGTGGCGGAGCTGGTTAGCGGACAGTGAGAGGAAGGTGAAGTGCAGGCCGCAGACCCCCAGGCACAGTAGACTGACCAGCAGCTGCAGGTAGTGCCGGCCCTGCCTGAGGTAGCTCCATCTCTCCTTGGACAGAGCCAGCAGCTCGGAGCAGAGGAAACACACACCGAACACCAGCAGCAGGACCTGCGCAAAGCACATTGTTCATTTTAGGGTTGTTTCTTTCACTTTGTTACGTTTGTTTAAATAACCACTCCAGTATCCTGTTTATAAAAGTACAATGTAAACAAAAGAAAGTATGTTTAACCCAAAATAAATTTAGAGAATTACTTTTCTTAGATCAAGCTCTGTATCTGATTACCAACTTCAGTCATTCTGTCGCTGGATTTAAATAAATGCAAGACAGATTCCAAAATGTGATAAAAAGAGGTAAATATTTAAAAAACACAGTCAGTGGCGAATGCAGTTGTACATTGAGAAGTTAGCACCTAAGTCTGTCACAGTACACAAGTTTATCCATTTCAACATTGAAAACATTGAAAACAGAGGCTTGGCCTGGTATTTCGTGACCTTACCTGATACCCACAATTTTAGTTTGTAACAGTTGGTCACTGCAGCTCAAGTGGGCCAAGCTCAGGGAGGCATTTCCTCCCTATGGGGAGTGTCCTGCAAAGGCAATGTCAGTGTCATTCTAATGCTCACCATCATGACAAGCAGCAAGTCTGCCCCCGAGCTGGAGGGCTGCATGCGGAGGGCTCTGACACTTAGAGAGGGGACGGCACAGTCAAACTGAGGCAGCTCCAGCGCCATGGTAACCACCAAGAACAGGCCTGTGTCCCGGTGGTACTGTGTGAACTCCACAAACAGCCCCCTGCTCCTGAGAGAGAGGGGAGAGAGGCATGGGTCAAATGAAGAACAAATATCCGTGCTGTCTCTGTGTGTCGGTGTGTGTTGTCTCTGTGTGATGACAGATTTCTTCACAGACAGGGATTGTGAGGGCTGTGTGTGTCGGTGTGTGCTGTGTCTGTGTGATGGTTAGTTGCTCACATTGTGTTGATCCAGGATGCCTGGTGAAGCTGTCTCAGAATCTCCAGGGCTGTCTCCGAGCTGTTCCCCAGCTCCACTGCCTCTCCCCTGCTGCAATAGAGCCCCAGCTCCCCCCAGTACCACAGCCTGCCAACACAAGCACAGAGACTGCCGTCACTGCACAGGAACAGCGCCCAGGCAGAGTAACACAGCCTTTACTAACCACGCCCCCATTCCCATAACAAACAATTAGTAGCAGGTACTGTACACTTCCAAGTTTTGCATATAATGCTCCTAAAGCATGTCCCCCAATTCCCTATACTAGTGAATCATGCAATATTTCTACAGGGAATACAGTATCGGCGCTGATCAAACTGTAAATAACTTCTCAGTCTAACATCCGTTTCTGTCTCTCCCTTTTGATACAGTATCTGAAATGAAGCTGCGCTGGAACTTTACACAGACATCTTATTCAGCATTCAGTTTATAACTAAATAAATATTAGGCCTATTACGTGGTTATCTTTCGTAATGTATTTACTTTTTTGTCAATTCAGCCCCGCTCCGGCAGCCGAACCTGGGGCGAGCCCATTCCCTCTTCCCCTCGCCCAACCCGCTCTCCTTCTCGCATTGTTTGCTTGTCTGTCGCTTCGACTCCCGACCGTCGCTTAGCCAGGCTATTTATAGTTTAAAAACTGCTAATTAAAATGATCCATGAGTGGGTATGTGTGACAGGAATGGACGAGTGGTCTGACGTCACGGCAGAAGAAGGCACAACAAAAACAAAAGGTATGGTGCAGTGGCGCGGGCGCCGTTTTATTTAAAGCAATCCAAAAATAAAATAAATATTTAAACAGAAAACACTTTGCTCAGAGAGCGAAAATAAAAGGTTAAACAAAAACAAATCACGAACGCAAAATAAACAATAAATAATAAATAATCCATACAGGTCAGGCTGGGCAGTCGCTGTCACTGTTCCTGTATGCTATAATTTAGTTTCGTTTTCTCGCTCTCGCTCTCTCCGCTCCTACACCACCCACCTCGAGTTGGAGAGCTGCAGGCTTTTTATATTCAGGTGACCATCTCCCGATTAGCAACAAATTAAATCACCTAATTAATTCGGGAGATGGCCACCTTCTGCACGAGTTTTAATTATTACTCCTGGCAGAGGACGAGCACCGATCTCGCCTCTGCCAGGACACGTTTTAAAAATAAACAAAACAATAACACATACGGCGCTCGCCGACAAATACAATACAATAAAAATAATACAAAATAAATACACTGCACAGGGGCGGAGGGGGAGACCCCGACCTAAAAATAAATAAACAATATACAGGGCTGCTCGCCCTGTTACAGTATGTTACCTTTTTTTTTTTGTAAAAAATATAGCATTGATTACATGGGGCTTTATGCATGGTTAATTCATGGAAAGTTACATTTTTTGCATCACTATATGTGATGAGAGGGAGTTATTTTATTATGTATTGTAGTCAGATGTGTGTTATGTGTCACGCGGCGCCCCCCACCCTCTCCCCAGTTTATAACGCTCTTCGGTTAGAACGCTCATATTGTGAGTCCCCCGAGACCCGTGTTATAGCGAGGGGGCACTCTAACTAGAGAATCAGCTATCCAATTGTGATGAAGGCACTTCTTAGATTATGTTATTGATAGTTTAGAATATGGGGGTCTTTCTGTTTGTCACACTTACATGTGTATATAAATATATATATATATATATATATATATATATATATATATATATATATATATATATATATATATATATACAGTGCCTTGCGAAAGTATTCGGCCCCCTTGAACTTTGCGACCTTTTGCCACATTTCAGGCTTCAAACATAAAGATATGAAACTGTAATTTTTTGTGAAGAATCAACAACAAGTGGGACACAATCATGAAGTGGAACGAAATTTATTGGGTATTTCAAACTTTTTTAACAAATAAAAAACTGAAAAATTGGGCGTGCAAAATTATTCAGCCCCCTTAAGTTAATACTTTGTAGCGCCACCTTTTGCTGCGATTACAGCTGTAAGTCGCTTGGGGTATGTCTCTATCAGTTTTGCACATCGAGAGACTGAAATTTTTGCCCATTCCTCCTTGCAAAACAGCTCGAGCTCAGTGAGGTTGGATGGAGAGCATTTGTGAACAGCAGTTTTCAGTTCTTTCCACAGATTCTCGATTGGATTCAGGTCTGGGCTTTGACTTGGCCATTCTAACACCTGGATATGTTTATTTGTGAACCATTCCATTGTAGATTTTGCTTTATGTTTTGGATCATTGTCTTGTTGGAAGACAAATCTCCGTCCCAGTCTCAGGTCTTTTGCAGACTCCATCAGGTTTTCTTCCAGAATGGTCCTGTATTTGGCTCCATCCATCTTCCCATCAATTTTAACCATCTTCCCTGTCCCTGCTGAAGAAAAGCAGGCCCAAACCATGATGCTGCCACCACCATGTTTGACAGTGGGGATGGTGTGTTCAGGGTGATGAGCTGTGTTGCTTTTACGCCAAACATAACGTTTTGCATTGTTGCCAAAAAGTTCGATTTTGGTTTCATCTGACCAGAGCACCTTCTTCCACATGTTTGGTGTGTCTCCCAGGTGGCTTGTGGCAAACTGTAAACGGCACTTTTTATGGATATCTTTAAGAAATGGCTTTCTTCTTGCCACTCTTCCATAAAGGCCAGATTTGTGCAGTATACGACTGATTGTTGTCCTATGGACAGAGTCTCCCACCTCAGCTGTAGATCTCTGCAGTTCATCCAGAGTGATCATGGGCCTCTTGGCTGCATCTCTGATCAGTCTTCTCCTTGTATGAGCTGAAAGTTTAGAGGGACGGCCAGGTCTTGGTAGATTTGCAGTGGTCTGATACTGCTTCCATTTCAATATTATCGCTTGCACAATGCTCCTTGGGATGTTTAAAGCTTGGGAAATCTTTTTGTATCCAAATCCGGCTTTAAACTTCTCCACAACAGTATCTCGGACCTGCCTGGTGTGTTCCTTGTTCTTCATGATGCTCTCTGCGCTTTAAACGGACCTCTGAGACTATCACAGTGCAGGTGCATTTATACGGAGACTTGATTACACACAGGTGGATTCTATTTATCATCATTAGTCATTTAGGTCAACATTGGATCATTCAGAGATCCTCACTGAACTTCTGGAGAGAGTTTGCTGCACTGAAAGTAAAGGGGCTGAATAATTTTGCACGCCCAATTTTTCAGTTTTTTATTTGTTAAAAAAGTTTGAAATATCCAATAAATTTCGTTCCACTTCATGATTGTGTCCCACTTGTTGTTGATTCTTCACAAAAAATTACAGTTTCATATCTTTATTTTTTAAGCCTGAAATGTGGCAAAAGGTTGCAAAGTTCAAGGGGGCCGAATACTTTCGCAAGGCACTGTATATATATATATATATATATATATATATATATATATATATATATATATATATATATATATATACAGAAAACTCTGCCCAACTGTTATGAAACTCACTAAGGACATTCTTTGGAACACATTATTAAGTGCATAACAATCTGGAGTATATAGAGTCTTTCTGTCTGTAGATCACATTTATACATTAAGCTAGAGAACAGCTTATCCAGTTAATGAAACTTGACAAAGACATTCTTTAGCACATATATTGATAGTATAGCAGCAGTGTGGAGTAGTGGTTAGGGCTCTGGACTCTTGATCGGAGGGTCGTGGGTTCAATCACTGCTGCTGTACCCTTGAGCAAGGTACTTTACCTAGATTGCTCCAGTAAAAACCCAACTGTATAAATGGGTAATTGTATGTAAAAAATAAATTGTAAGTCGCCCTGGATAAGGGCGTCTGCTAAGAAATAAATAATAATAAAGTATAATAACCTGGAAAGCCTATTCATACAGGAAGTAGTAAGATGTCTATGCACTTTGTAATGATTTAACCTTTTGCACTGGAAGAAATTAAAAGCCTCTCTCTCGTCAACTCTGTCAAGTCCTGCTTCAGTACACACTGAGGATATCCTTGGCTGCTTACCCTGGAGAGTCATGTGACACGTGAAGCCCTCTCTGATTGGAGCTGGTGTTGGTGTTGCTCCTTGTTTGTGTGATGTACGTGGTGGGGGAGCGATCCTGAGAGAACAGGCCTACGTTGCCATGAGGACCACACCCTGAGAACCAACAACACTCAAGTCAGGGCAAGAAAGAGGAACAAAGCAGTGACAGTGTGGCGTTTGGCTGCTCTCTCTCCCCTCCCTCTTCCTAATTACTTCTGCACCTGTAGCTCTCTTGCTATCCCCTCTCTCCCACTCTCCTTCTCTCATTGGGACTCCCCCCCATTAAAACAGCAGTAAAATGCATGATTAGGCCTGCAGAATGTTTACCTGCTGCATTAATATAAAGCAAATCATATCACAATATACTACGCCAAAATGAAACCGCATGATTTTGTCACATACAAAAAAACTAAATAAAATACCTATATCTCCTTTCAGAAAAACATGAATGATTACAAACCCACATTCGTTAGCCCACTTGCCCTATACAAAAACACTCTACACCGGCCTCCTGACCAAAACTTAAATAACAATCATTGCGCTTAAAAAATCCTTTCTTTTATTTGCAGAACCAAAATACCTCCAAACAACGTATATCATTATTAAAGGAGGCAACTTCAGCAACCTTCCTTAATGGAATATTTTACTAGAAAACGCTCGACCCGCTGCAGAATAAAGTTGTTCAAAAGGGGAAAAAAGTGATAAAATAAGATACATGTATATAACACGATATATAACACATGACCTGTGAAAAGATTAAAAAATGTGTAGTTAATTTGAAAAAGAACTACAGTTACCTGCATTTCAATTTACATTAGGATGTGTTTTGTGTGTAAACTAGTGAATAATACAATGTTCTTTAAATACTGGGATAACAGTGCTACTGCTTCAGATATTTAATACATTTAAATTTAATAATACTAAATAAATAGTTACATCCATGACTCCATGCACTCACATCACACATCACTTATTTGCATATTAGAGGCCTGAGGTGTGTGTGTGGAGTTTATGATAAAAATACGTAGTACAGTATTTGATTTGATAGCGGAGAGATCTTTCAGAGACAAAATTCTGATATACTTATACCTGGATATTGTATTCATCCATTATTATATTATATTAAATAATATTTATTTATTGCTACATTTTTGCTATATTTATTTACTGCTATATTTTGATCCACCGGTTACAGTGAGTTTTACTGGGGGCCCCCTAAGTGGCTGGGGCCCCGAGGGGCCTGTGCGTTAATCCACCCCTGCACCCTCCACTTCTGTCCTCTTTCTCTACACCCACCTTCTTCCTACCCCTCTCTCGCAGCCCTACCCACTTTATCCTTACATAATCTTCCCCACTCCCTATCCACTCTCTCCCTAACCCTCTATCTGTCCCCACATGTTTTATCCCGCTCTCTCCACCCTCTATCACCCCCAGTGTTTTATTATGTGTCACAGTTTGAATCCCAGGCAGGGTGTCATACCTCCCTGGGAGTGGAGCTGTCTGAGTCGAGGCACTCCCACCAGACTGAGGCTGGGGTTCCTGTAGAGGTGAGACACCAGCACAGAGTCCATCCATAGCCAGGCCTCCACGCCCCTGCAGACACAACCAATACACACACATTACTAACACAGCACACACATTACTAACACAGCACAACACAGGTTCTACTGTATGGAGACTCCTATAGGGGGTATGGTATCTTACAGGATGGGATATGACAGGTTCTACTGTATGGAGACTCCTAGCGGTGTACATTGCCCTGCCTACCCTCGCAGTGCGGTGAAGTTCGGACCCTCCCGAGGGGTGGAGAGGAGGGCGTGCCTGACAGCTGCGTGCAACAGCCTGCCATTGTTGTCATGGAAACTGCCCTGGTAGTTCACCACCAGAACCACCAACAGGAACAGCATGTGCACAATACAATCCTAGGAGGAGACAGGTCAAGTGAGTGTTAGAACGGGTAATAACCAAGAGTGAAGAAGCCAGGTGCGATGGGCTTTGGAAAGTGCTGCAGTGTGTACAGTACCTTCATGAGCTGGCGCAGGGCTCGGACTCTGCGCGCCTCCTCCTTGGCATGCAGCAGCCCATATCCATAGGGAGCCCGCACCTTACCAAGCCTCTCCGAGGACCTCTTAATGAGGGGCTCCTCCACCAGAGTATCTCCCTCGTCCGGGTCCACAGCCTTCAGAACCAGGGCCTGGAACAGAGCCTGCAGCACCACCTGTAGCACAGAGACAGAGAGAGAGGCTGTCAGGGGACTCCACACACACTACAGTCATACCCCTTAACAGAGCCTGCAGCACAGAGACAGAGAGAGAGGCTGTCAGGGGACTCCACACACACTACATTCATACCCCTGAACAGAGCCTGCAGCACCACCTGCAACACAGAGAGAGAGAGAGAGAGAGAGAGAGAGAGAGAGAGAGAGAGAGAGAGAGAGAAAGAAATCGAGGAGTCTATTAACTCAAATAGATTCTGGGAAAATTGGAACAAACTGAATAAATCAAAACCTGATGAATTGGCTATTCAAAATGGAAACACATGGAAAGAACATTTTGAAAAACTATACAAAACAATACCACAAAATGAACAAATATTAGACCAAAAAAATATTTATGAAAAACTAGAACAAATGGAATTGTCAATTAAAGACAATCAGAACCCCCTGGACTACCCGATCACTGAGCATGAACTAAAGGAGAAACTGCAGGCCCTCCAGAATAGAAAAGCCAGCGGGACAGACAGCATCTCCAATGAGATGCTGAAACACAGCAGCCCCAAGCTGCAGGAGGCCCTGCTCAAACTCCTCAATATAATTCTAAAGGTGGGTTATTTCCCTGTCATCTGGAATCAAGGATTAATTACACCCATATATAAAAAAGGAGACAAATTTGACCCCAGTAACTACCGGGGCATCTGTGTGAGGAGTAATCTGGGGAAGGTGTTCTGCAGTATCATTAACGCCCGGATACTGGCCTTCCTTACCGAACACAGTGGCTTGAGTAAGAATCAGATTGGATTCCTACCAAAACACCGGACATCTGACCATATTTACACACTGCACACCCTAATAGACAAACATGTAAACCAAAATAAAAGGAAAATATTTGCTTGTTTTATAGATTTTAAAAATGCTTTTGCCTCAATTTAGCATGAAGGATTATTTTACAAACTTATACAAAGCGATGTAGGGAGTAAAGTATATGACATCATCAAATCTATGCATACAGAATATAAATGCGGGGTTAAGATTGACAACAAATGAACAGAATTTTTCTCACAAGGGCGTGGGCTCTATGCAGATGACCTGGTCCTGTTGTTGCCCACAGAACAGGAGCTTCAGCAGAGCCTGTCACTGCAGTACTGTCAGACCTGGGCCCTGGCAGTAAACATGAACAAGACCAGAGTCATGATATTCCAGAAGAAAGCCAGATCTCAGAGAAATAAGTACCACTTCACCCTGGGCAAAAACACTTTAGAACACTGCACACACTACACCTATCTAGGCCTAGAAATCAGCGCGTCAGGGAGTTTCAACCTGTGAATGCACTAAAAGAAAAAGCACGCAGGGCATTTTATGCTATTAAAAAAAAAAATCATATAATGATCCTAATTAAAATTTGCTAAAGAAATTTTGAAAGTGTCATCTAACCCATTGCCCTGTATGGCAGTGAAGTGTGGGGTCCTCTCACAGAGCAAGATTTTACAAAATGGGACAAACACCCAATAGAAGCCCTGCATACAGAGTTCTGCAAAAGTATCCTGCAAATACAAAGGAAAACTCCAAACAATGCATGCAGGGCTGAATTAAGCCAATACCCACTATTGATTAATATCCAAAAAGAGCAATTACATTTTGGCTTCATCTAAAAGACAGCAACCCAAACTCTTACCAACATAGAGCCCTGCAATGCCAAGAGCTGAGCCCAGAGCAGAGTCCCCTCAGCCAGCTGGTCCTGAAGCTCACTGCACTAACACACACTAATACCAACCAGCTTCAGGACAGCACCACTCCAACACACACAATCAGAGTCAACCAAATTATAGCACTAAACAAACAAGAATACCTTATTCATTGGGACATACACGCTAAAACACAAAGCAAACTGGAATGCTATAAGGCCCTAAAAAGACACTACACCCTGGCTGAATACCTGACCAGGGTGAAAGACAATAAACAGAGACAGATCTTAACAAAGTACAGGCTCAGTGAGCACAGCGTGGCCATGGAGACCGGCCGACACAGGCAGACATGGCTGCCCAAAGAGGACAGGTTGTGTGCTCACTGTCCTCTCAACCAGGTCCAGACAGAGTTACACTTTCTATTGCAGTGCTCCAAATATAATCCATTAAGGGAAGCCTTCTTCCCAAAAATAGAATATATATCATTATAACTGTTGTTGTGATTTGTTTTAAGTATACTGTGTTGTTTTTGTTTTATTTGAGGCTGTGTGGTCCAGTGGTTAAGAAAAGGGCTTGTAACCCAAAGGTCCCCGGTTCAAATCCCATCTCAGCCACTGACTAATTGTGTGACCCTGAGCAAGTCACTTAACCTCCTTGTGCTCCGTCTTTCGGGTGACACGTAATTGTAAGTGACTCTGCAGCTGATACATAGTTCACACATCCTAGTCTCTATAAGTCGCCTTGGATAAAGATAAATAAACAAATAATAATAATTTACTTAATGTAACATTTACATATGTTTTAAATGTTAATTGTAAAGATGGAATTTACCCATCATTGCTTTGGCAATACTTGTAATAATCAAATAATCAGTCATGCCAATAAAGCACTTGAACACACACATGCACACACAGAGATACAGACAAAAACACACGCACACCCATATAGAGACACAGAGACGCACGCACACTGCAATCTCACCTTGGCCGGCTCGATGATAAGTGCGGAGGTGAGGAAGGCAGACAGGAAGGAGATGAGCCACATGAGGAGGACCGGGCTGCGGAAGGAGGAGCCATAGAGCACAGCGAGAGCCACGCAACCCACCAGCACTGCCAGGACCAGCAGATAGGTGGCGCTCAGCACCCAGGGGGGGAGGAGCCAGGGGCGGGGCCGACGAGACACGCCTGCACAAACACACAAACCAAGATTACAACTCAACCCTTTAATCAATTCTTCAGTTTAAAAGTCTGAATCTTTTACTTCAAGTTTACTGACCGATGCGAGTGGAGAAGGCAGAGCCGGGGTGGGAAGGGGGCTCAGGGCTGGGGAGGAAGCTGCTGGCCGAGGTAAACCCTGAGATGCAGGAGATGGATTTGTGCAGCTGACCCCCGTACTGCTTCCTCTCATCAACCAGGTCTGACCAGCCACTGCACGAGCTCTGCAGCCTAGACAGGACGAGACACACGCTGTGAGCAGCAGCCCTGCAGCACACACACTGATTACAACACGGCTCCTCTGCAGGGACTGAACTGATTAAGGGGAGCCTGTTTACATTTACTAGCTGTAAGGAAGTCTCCATTATCGCTCTCGCTACAACAAGCACAGTACAACGGACAAAATGTGGACATTCAACCAAACAATGAGGTTCGAATCAATAACACAAGGATTTAAGGAGACATTTTTCAAAAGTAAGAAAACAAAAATACAAGGGAAAAAAAAACCTTGCTGATATTCGTATTTGCATTCAGTGGGTTAAACAAGAGAGCTTCACCACACACCTGAAAAAGACAAACACCTTTCAAATTTCACAATTATTATAATTTACTGTCCAAAACCAACTGGAGACATTATTGTGTGATTATAAATTTTGACCCATCGTTATTCTATTTGTATCTGTTTGTTAACCATCATGTATAAAAATGACTACTAGGGGCGTGCACCATTTTGAAACAGTGACTGTAATGAAAAATCTCAGACAAAAATCACAGTATCATTGACTAAACACTAAATTATTATTACTGCAAGACATTTAGAACTTCTAAAAGAAATGTAACGACTAACGTTTCAACTGGACGTCTTTTTCAATGCCTTTGAGTCAAAAAGTTATGAAGTTTCTTAGTATTTCTAAGTGTAACACTATTGAGTGTTTAATAGTTCTGGTTGATACAGCAGGACATTCCAACACTGCAGTCCAGTGCTCTATCCACTGTGCTCCCTGGGTCATGGTACTCACAGGTCGGAGAGGTCAGTGTCAGCTCGAGGGGAGAAGCGACCGCTGTCTGAGGTCACTCGGCCTGAGGAATCGCTTGCTGCCTTCTCGTCTGCAGCGATGGACTTTATCAGGTCTTCCTCTGCAACACAGCGAGAGACTGGACAATATAATAAAACACACACAATAGAACCTGCATGATCAGGAAACCAAGAAAATGAGGAGAAACAGTATTATAGTTACCTCGTGGTCAACTAAAAAAAGGGAGTTTCTGTGTACAAAAACAAAGCAAGAATAATCTATGGGGTACGTCAAATTAAGTTAAATAAAAATGTAAAAAAGTAACATCAGTATGTTCAGAGGTTATAAACAATGTGGCAGTGAAAATGTTCCTTTCTACTGGACAAGAGAGAGAGAATCATAGAATACAGCTTGTAAAGGTCTGTAGTGCACAACTCTGTACCAACTAGAAAGCCCTTATATCAAAGCATGTGGTGTGCATCATTGAAATGGACAGAAGCCAAAGCAATGCAGCTGTGAAGGGGTTATTTTTTACTGGACACACTGGTAGTAGAACTGAATGAAGAAAATCAAAGAATACAGCTGTGTGCCAAACATTAAGACAGTACCTCAAAGTGTACTTGATTTCTGTTGGCAGGTATTAATGATGTACATTTATGGCAGCAGCATCTAAACTAAGTGCTTAAGAGAATTACAACACTATTACTTAGTTAGTTGGTTATTGTTTAAAAATAAAATTAAAGTTAGGTGTTAATCAAAGAAAGAATGAAACACTTTAAATATACACTCCTTTATTTCTAATAGGTTTTGTCATTAAATTCATATTGATCAGTCTCCATGTGACGTCCACCCCGTGTCTTGCTGATAGAGGGAGTGCAGTATTTCCTTACCGGAGAGGGTGAGGTGGTAGCGCTCAGACCCAGACAGGGAGAAGGACAGGGGATCATCCTCAGAGCTGGAGGGAGACTCCAGACCCAGCTTCAGGACTGCTTTCTTCCTCTTGAGGATTCGACTGCGGCTCACAGAGGGCTCTGCAGAGAGTAGGTCAGGGATATCGAAGATACTGTCGCAAGAGGGCCAATGCTTCAAGAAGCTGCAGAGACAGGGAGCATAAGCATTCACCACGGGGTACTCAAGCAACACTGCACTACCCAATACTGATCAACACTGCATACCCAATACTGATCAACACTGCATACCCGATACTGATCAACACTGCATACCCAATACTGATCAACACTGCATACCCGATACTGATCAACACAAACACATCAACACTGCATACCCAATACTGATCAACACTGCATACCCAATACTGATCAACACAAACACATCAACACTGCATACCCAATACTGATCAACACAAACACATCAACACTGCATACCCGATACTGATCAACACAAGCACATCAACACTGCATACCCAATACTGATCAACACAAACACATCAACACTGCATACCCAATACTGAGCAACACAAACACATCAACACTGCATACCCAATACTGATCAACACAAACACATCAACACTGCATACCCGATACTGATCAACACAAACACATCAACACTGCATACCCAATACTGACCAACACTGCATACCCGATACTGATCAACACAAACACATCAACACTGCATACCCAATACTGAGCAACACAAACACATCAACACTGCATACACAATACTGATCAACACAAACACATCAACACTGCATACCCAATACTGATCAACACTGCATACCCAATACTGATCAACACAAACACATCAACACTGCATACCCAATACTGAGCAACACAAACACATCAACACTGCATACCCAATACTGATCAACACAAACACATCAACACTGCATACCCAATACTGATCAACACAAACACATCAACACTGCATACCCGATACTGATCAACACAAACACATCAACACTGCATACCCAATACTGATCAACACAAACACATCAACACTGCATACCCAATACTGATCAACACAAACACATCAACACTGCATACCCAATACTGAGCAACACAAACACATCAACACTGCATACCCAATACTGATCAACACAAACACATCAACACTGCATACCCAATACTGATCAACACTGCATACCAGATACTGATCAACACAAACACATCAACACTGCATACCCAATACTGATCAACACAAACACATCAACACTGCATACCAGATAATGATCAACACAAACACATCAACACTGCATACCCGATACTGATCAACACTGCATACCCAATACTGATCAACACAAACACATCAACACTGCATACCCAATACTGATCAACACTGCATACCCAATACTGATCAACACAAACACATCAACACTGCATACCCAATACTGAGCAACACAAACACATCAACACTGCATACCCAATACTGATCAACACTGCATACCCGATACTGATCAACACAAACACATCAACACTGCATACCCAATACTGATCAACACAAACACATCAACACTGCATACCCGATACTGATCAACACAAACACATCAACACTGCATACCCAATACTGATCAACACAAACACATCAACACTGCATACCCAATACTGATCAACACAAACACATCAACACTACATACCCAATACTGAGCAACACAAACACATCAACACTGCATACCCAATACTGATCAACACAAACACATAAACACTGCATACCCAATACTGATCAACACTGCATACCCGATACTGATCAACACAAACACATCAACACTGCATACCCAATACTGATCAACACAAACACATCAACACTGCATACCAGATACTGATCAACACAAACACATCAACACTGCATACCCAATACTGATCAACACAAACACATCAACACTGCATACCCGATACTGATCAACACAAACACATCAACACTGCATACCCAATACTGATCCACACTGCATACCCAATACTGATCAACACAAACACATCAACACTGCATACCCAATACTGATCAACACAAACACATCAACACTGCATACCCAATACTGATCAACACAAACACATCAACATTGCATACCCAATACTGATCAACACTGCATACCCAATACTGATCAACACAAACACATCAACACTGCATACCCAATACTGATCAACACTGCATACCCGATACTGATCAACACAAACACATCAACACTGCATACCCAATACTGATCAACACTTCATACCCAATACTGATCAACACAAACACATCAACACTGCATACCCAATACTGAGTAACACTGCATACCCAATACTGATCAACACAAACACATCAACACTGCATACCCAATACTGATCAACACAAACACATCAACACTGCATACCCAATACTGATCAACACAAACACATCAACACTACATACCCATTACTGAGCAACACAAACACATCAACACTGCATACCCAATACTGATCAACACAAACACATCAACACTGCATACCCAA
The DNA here is from genome assembly GCF_902713425.1 of Acipenser ruthenus. Taxonomy (NCBI): domain Eukaryota; kingdom Metazoa; phylum Chordata; class Actinopteri; order Acipenseriformes; family Acipenseridae; genus Acipenser; species Acipenser ruthenus. The sequence continues at coordinate 12,462,205 of NC_081205.1, read as the reverse complement.
TACTGATCAACACTGCATACCCGATACTGATCAACACAAACACATCAACACTGCATACCCAATACTGATCAACACAAACACATCAACACTGCATACCCGATACTGATCAACACAAACACATCAACACTGCATACCCAATACTGATCCACACTGCATACCCAATACTGATCAACACAAACACATCAACACTGCATACCCAATACTGATCAACACAAACACATCAACACTGCATACCCAATACTGATCAACACTGCATACCCAATACTGATCAACACAAACACATCAACACTGCATACCCGATACTGATCAACACAAACACATCAACACTGCATACCCGATACTGATCAACACAAACACATCAACACTGCATACCCAATACTGATCAACACTGCATACCCAATACTGATCAACACAAACACATCAACACTGCATACCCAATACTGATCAACACAAACACATCAACACTGCATACCCAATACTGATCAACACAAACACATCAACACTACATACCCAATACTGAGCAACACAAACACATCAACACTGCATACCCAATACTGATCAACACAAACACATCAACACTGCATACCCAATACTGATCAACACTGCATACCCGATACTGATCAACACAAACACATCAACACTGCATACCCAATACTGATCAACACAAACACATCAACACTGCATACCCGATACTGATCAACACAAACACATCAACACTGCATACCCAATACTGATCAACACAAACACATCAACACTGCATACCCAATACTGATCAACACAAACACATCAACACTGCATACCCAATACTGATCAACACAAACACATCAACACTGCATACCCAATACTGAGCAACACAAACACATCAACACTGCATACCCAATACTGATCAACACAAACACATCAACACTGCATACCCAATACTGATCAACACAAACACATCAACACTGCATACCCGATACTGAGCAAAACAAACACATCAACACTGCATACCCAATACTGATCAACACTGCATACCCAATACTGATCAACACAAACACATCAACACTGCATACCCGATACTGATCAACACAAACACATCAACACTGCATACCCAATACTGATCAACACTGCATACCCAATACTGATCAACACAAACACATCAACACTGCATACCCAATACTGATCAACACAAACACATCAACACTGCATACCCAATACTGATCAACACAAACACATCAACACTGCATACCCAATACTGATCAACACTGCATACCCAATACTGATCAACACAAACACATCAACACTGCATACCCAATAGTGATCAACACAAACACATCAACACTGCATACCCAATACTGATCAACACTGCATACCCAATACTGATCAACACAAACACATCAACACTGCATACCCAATACTGAGCAACACAAACACATCAACACTGCATACCCAATACTGATCAACACAAACACATCAACACTGCATACCCAATACTGATCAACACAAACACATCAACACTGCATACCCAATACTGATCAACACAAACACATCAACACTGCATACCCAATACTGAGCAACACAAACACATCAACACTGCATACCCAATACTGATCAACACAAACACATCAACACTGCATACCCGATACTGATCAACACAAACACATCAACACTGCATACCCAATAGTGATCAACAGAAACACATCAACACTGCATACCCAATACTGATCAACACAAACACATCAACACTGCATACCCAATACTGATCAACACTGCATACCCAATACTGATCAACACAAACACATCAACACTGCATACCCAATACTGATCAACACTGCATACCCAATACTGATCAACACAAACACATCAACACTGCATACCCAATACTGAGCAACACAAACACATCAACACTGCATACCCAATACTGAGCAACACAAACACATCAACACTGCATACCCAATACTGATCAACACAAACACATCAACACTGCATACCCAATACTGATCAACACAAACACATCAACACTGCATACCCAATACTGATCAACACTACATACCCAATACTGATCAACACAAACACATCAACACTGCATACCCAATACTGATCAACACAAACACATCAACATTGCATACCCAATACTGATCAACACAAACACATCAACACTGCATACCAATACTGATCAACACTACATAACCAATACTGATCAACACAAACACATCAACACTGCATACCCAATACTGAGCAACACAAACACAGCAACACTGCATACCCAATACTGATCAACACAAACACATCAACACTGCATACCCGATACTGATCAACACAAACACATCAACACTGCATACCCAATAGTGATCAACACAAACACATCAACACTGCATACCCAATACTGATCAACACAAACACATCAACACTGCATACCCAATACTGATCAACACTGCATACCCAATACTGATCAACACAAACACATCAACACTGCATACCCAATACTGATCAACACTGCATACCCAATACTGATCAACACAAACACATCAACACTGCATACCCAATACTGAGCAACACAAACACATCAACACTGCATACCCAATACTGAGCAACACAAACACATCAACACTGCATACCCAATACTGATCAACACAAACACATCAACACTGCATACCCAATACTGATCAACACAAACACATCAACACTGCATACCCAATACTGATCAACACTACATACCCAATACTGATCAACACAAACACATCAACACTGCATACCCAATACTGATCAACACAAACACATCAACATTGCATACCCAATACTGATCAACACAAACACATCAACACTGCATACCCGATACTGATCAACACTGTATACCAAATACTGATCAACACAAACACATCAACACTGCATACCCAATACTAATCAACACTGCATACCCAATACTGATAAAAAGTAAGGGGGTACAAATATTCAGGAGGAGAACCAATATTCTCAAATATGGGTTCCTAGGGGGAATAAATATTCATTCCTGAAGGGAACAAATATTCAGGGGGGAACATATATTCACAGGCACATAGGTTTATCCAGACAAATTCAAATACAATTGTAATAGTAAGACAAATAAAAAAATAATATAATGATATTTGAAACTACAGATTCTGATTCTCTTAATATATTGTGCTAGAGAATGTTCAGATTCATCACAACTGGGCAAAAGCACTTCTCTAGACATATGTAAAGGTAAGAGTGACAGACTTACAGACACACACAGACCCTGTCCCGCCAGACTCTGCTATCCTCAATAACTTGTATTAAAGAATCCTCACCGTGACGTCATACGGACAGACAGGGCAGGACTCTGCCATCCTCAATAACTTGTATTAAAGAATCCTCACCACGACGTCATACGGACAGACAGGGCAGGACTCTGCTATCCTCAATAACTTGTATTAAAGAATCCTCACCGTGACGTCATACGGACAGACAGGGCAGGACTCTGCCATCCTCAATAACTTGTATTAAAGAATCCTCACCGTGACGTCATACGGACAGACAGGGCAGGACTCTGCTATCCTCAATAACTTGTGCTAAAGAATCCTCACCGTGACGTCATACGGACAGACAGGGCAGTACTCTGCTATCCTCAATAACTTGTATTAAAGAATCCTCACCGTGACGTCATACGGACAGACAGGGCAGGACTCTGCCATCCTCAATAACTTGTATTAAAGAATCCTCACCGTGACGTCATACGGACAGACAGGGCAGGACTCTGCTATCCTCAATAACTTGTATTAAAGAATCCTCACCGTGACGTCATACGGACAGACAGGGCAGGACTCTGCCATCCTCAATAACTTGTATTAAAGAATCCTCACCATGACGTCATATGGACAGACAGGGCAGGACTCTGCTATCCTCAATAACCTGTGCTAAAGAATCCTCACCGTTACGTCATACGGACAGACAGGGCAGGACTCTGCTATCCTCAATAACTTGTATTAAAGAATCCTCACCGTGACGTCATACTGACAGACAGGGCAGGACTCTGCCATCCTCAATAACTTGTATTAAAGAATCCTCACCGTGACGTCATACGGACAGACAGGGCAGGACTCTGCTATCCTCAATAACTTGTATTAAAGAATCCTCACTGTGACGTCATACGGACAGACAGGGCAGGACTCTGCTATCCTCAATAACTTGTGCTAAAGAATCCTCACCACGACGTCATACGGATGGACAGGGCACCTCCACGCCCCCCGGATCCTGATCCTCTATAACACTTAAACCTGTGATGCCCTGACTGTGTCCCGGTCACCAGGGAGGATGACAAACCGTGTTACAAATACATGTTGGAACAGCAACACTCCAGCGTGACTCAGGTTTACCTCTCATTGTCCAGTTTAGTGGGATTGCCCAGGGCCGATTCCAGCTTCTTACTTCCCAAAGATTCCTGAGGATTACAATTCAACATCATTAACACCTTTACAAAACCCGTGCACAGTGATATGGTGCCATGGCAGTGCAATGATTACAATTCAGCATCATTAACACCCTTATAAAACCCGTGCACATTGATATGGTACTATGGCACTGCAATGTGATTCTGGTGGCAAATGATCCCACTGTTGTACCATTCTAGTAATCACAGCCTCACCCCAGTGTAGATGCACTTGTGCTACCGTTTCCCTGTAGTACAGAGTCACTGTAATATGTAGCAGTCTTTCACATGATTCATTTGTGATCCAATACAAATTCACTGCTGGAATTAGAGGCTGGTAATCATTGAGGAGCGGTATCCACCCAGAAAAATGTTAACACCTGCGTGTCTGTGTAATATGTGTCTATGTGAGAGTGTCTGCGAGCATCAGCATGTGTTTGTGTGATATGTATCTGTGTGTCTGTGTCAGTGTGACTGCCTGTCAGTGTGATATCTGTCTGTGTGTCAGTGTGTCTGCATGTGTGTCAGTGTGATATCTGTCTGTGTGTCAGTGTGTCTGCCTGTGTGTCAGTGTGTCAGTGTGTCTGCCTGTGTGTCTCTGTGCTGTATAAGGCTGACCGACGAGTCCGAGGCCCCGTCCATGATGGAGTCCAGCCTGCCTGGCAGAGACAGGAAGGAGGAGCTGCCCAGCTCAGAGTGCTCCAGGAACACATCCATCTCCACAGTGAGGGGCTCTGAGGGCTGGGGCTCAGGGTCTTCCACTGTCACCTGAGAGAACACAGAGAGAGCGGTTACAGAGGGGAGGGGGAAAGGACAGGTGAGAGGAGAGGGAGAGGCGAGGGAGAGGCGAGGGCAGGAGGGATACCTTGCTGCGCGTTCTCCTGAAGAGGAAAGTGAAGAGCAGGTAGATCGGACACACCAGGGCTGCGATGGTCATCCCCACAGCGATGGTCTCTGCGTTTACTAACACATGGGCTGAGACTGGACCCCTGCAGGGAGAGAGAGAACACAGCTACTATTACTATTATTACTATTATTATTATTATTATTCCCCGTTACAAGTCTCATCTGAAGTGATATCTGGTACTAGGTCATCTCACCTCAGCAGTGCTTTTGGAGAATGTTATTGGCAGAAAGTATGTCAGTCAATAGGGGAAGCAGCTGGTTGGTTAATGTCAGGAAAGAAGGCATTTAAGGGGTGGGAACAATGTAATTCTCCAGGTAACCAAGAAAGTGCAGATCTACCTGAAAGTAACTTTTAAACAGAGATTTCTTGAACCTAGTGTTGTACCAGATGATTTCAAATGAAACTACATGTTTACTGTACATGTGTTTCTTTCAGAACTGCACAACAGGTAAAATTCTTGAAATTGCAAAGAATACTGACTGACCTGGTGTGTTTGTCCCCCACTGCCCCGTACCACAGCGCCCCTGCTGCCAGGTAGAGGTACAGTAGGAGGGCGCAGCAGGTGACTCTTTGCACCCGGGTGAATCGGCTCCGAGGTGGGCGCTCCCACACTGACACCCACAGGTGCGCGTCCCACACCCCCCGCAGCAGCTGGGCACCCAGAATCCGACAGAACCCACGTAGCTCCTGAGGGCCTGTCAGACAGACAGCAAACACAGGAAACATGTGAGCACAGACCTCATTGGAACAATGTCTGTATTAAACAACAGCCTGACACTGCTCTCCCATTGTTTTCTATGGAGGTCAGCTGTTCTCTAATTACTCAACAATGAAACTGCAAATAAAGCATGACTGATAGATGACACTAATTAATGACGCCTGTTCTAAAAATGACGCCTGTTCTAAAATCACTGCTTACTGTTACTTCAGTTCTGGTCACCTCGCTACAAAAAGGATATTGCTGCTCTAGAAAGAGTGCAAAGAGAGTGACCAGAATTATCCTGGGTTTAAAAGGCATGTCGTATGCAGACAGGCAAAATAATTTAATCTATTCAGTCTTGAACAAAGAAGACTATGCGGCGATCTGAGCATTCAATTCTAAAAGGTATTGACAATGTCGACCTAGGGGACTTTTTCGACCTGAAAAAAGAAACAAGGACCAGGGGTCACAAATGGAGATTAAATAAAGGGGCATTCAAAACAGAAAATAGGAGGCCCTTTTTTACACAGAGAATTGTGGGAGCCTGGAGCCAACTCCCCAGTAATGTTGTTGAAGCTGACACCCTGGGATCCTTCAAGAAGCTGCTTGATGAGATTCTGGGATCAATAAGCTACTACCAACAAATGGCCTCCTCTCGTTTGTAACCTTTCTTATGTTCTTATGAGACGCTTCATAGGCCCATCTCTCTAAAAGTTAACTCTGTCAGTGTGCTAAAGTGATTATTCAGACAATGGTAAATCACTTAAAAAAGTTATAGTATGCTGGTGAAAACTGCATTGCTGTGGCATGTTCCTCTGTATTAATGGGTATAACACTAGATCCCTGCGCCCCCTGAGGGGGGGAGGTATATAAACAGAGCAGTTCCTCACAGGCAGCGAGCACCTCCTTTTCCACCATGCCTTCGTTCCTCTCGTTCTCCACAGACAGCCAGTCCTCCACCAGGAAGAAGTACATGGTGTCCGTCTGTCTGTCCCACACGATGACATACTGCAGGTACCAGGAAGGGTCCAAACCTGAAGGCACAACACCCAGGTAACAACACACACTGCAGGCTTCCAAACCAGGCTGGAGGCTGGCAGGGGCACTCAATTCAATTTCATTCAAATGGTCTTTATTGGCATGACATGCAGTGGGAAATTCAGTGTACCACATGTACAGAAATATTTAACATGTATATATATACAGACGTGCTCAGATTTGTTGGTACCCCTCCACAAAAAACGAAGAATGCACAATTTTCTCTGAAATAACTTGAAACTGACAAAAGTAATTGGCATCCACCTTTGTTTATTCCATATTTAATAGAAATCAGACTTTGCTTTTGATTTTTTATTCAACATAATATTGTAAATAAGAAAACAAATGAAAATGGCATGGACAAAAATGATGGGACCGCTAACCTAATATTTTGTTGCACAACCTTTAGAGGCAATCACTGCAATCAAACGTTTTCTGTAGCTCTCAATGAGACTTCTGCACCTGTTAATGGGTAGTTTGGCCCACTCTTCCTGAGCAAACTGCTCCAGCTGTCTCAGGTTTGATGGGTGCCTTCTCCAGACTGCAATTTTCAGCTCTTTCTATAGATGTTCAATAGGATTCAGAGCAGGACTCATAGAAGACCACTTCAGAATAGTCCAATGTTTTGTTCTTATCCATTCTTGGGTGCTTTTAGCTGTGTGTTTTGGGTCATTATCCTGTTGGAGGACCCATGACCTACGACTGAGACAGAGCTTTCTGACACTGGGCAGTACGTTTCGCTCCAGAATGCCTTGATAGTCTTGAGATTTCATTGTGCCCTGCACAGATTCAAGGCACCCTGTGCCAGGCGCAGCAAAGCAGCCCCAAAACATAACCGAGCCTCCTCCATGTTTCACTGTAGGTATGGTGTTCTTTTCTTAGGAAGCTTCATTTTTTCGTCTGTGGTCATAGAGCTGATGTGACTTGCCAAAAAGCTCCAGTTTTGACTCATCTGTCCAAAGGACATTCTCCCAGAAGGATTGTGGCTTGTCAATATGCATTTTAGCAAATTCCAGTCTGGCTTTTTTATGTTTTTCTGTCAAAAGTGGAGTCCTCCTGGGTCTTCTTCCATGGAGCCCACTTTCGCTCAAAAAGCGACGGATGGTGCGATCAGAAACTGACGTACCTTCACCTTGGAGTTCAGCTTGTATCTCTTTGGCAGTTATCCTTGGTTCTTTTTCTACCATTCGCACTATCCTTCTGTTCAATCTGGGGTCGATTTTCCTCTTGCGGCCGCGCCCAGGGAGGTTGGCTACAGTTCCATGGACCTTAAACTTCTTAATAATATTTGCAACTGTTGTCACAGGAACATCAAGCTGCTTGGAGATGGTCTTGTAGCCTTTACCTTTACCATGCTTGTCTATTATTTTCTTTCTGATCTCCTCAGACAACTCTCTCCTTTGCTTTCTCTGGTACATGTTCAGTGTGGTGCACACAATGATACCAAACAGCATAGTGACTACTTTTCTCCATTTAAATAGGCTGAATGACTGATTACAAGATTGGAGACATGTGTGATACTAATTAAAGAAACTAATTCGTTTCAAATATCACTATAATCCAATTATTTATTATCTTTTCTAAGGGGTACCAACAAATGTGTCCAGGCCATTTTAGAATATCTTTGTAGAATAAGCAATAATTCATCTCTCTTCACAGCTTCTTTGCTTTATTCTATGACATACCAAAGGCATGCAAGTATACATGATAAGATAGCTTTTAATTTCATCACTTTTCAGGAGGAATGAAGCATTATTTCAATGAGCTGTAAGGGTACCAACAAATTTGAGCACGTCTGTATATATATAAAATATATAAAATAACAGTACGAGTAGATGTATTGAAAAGCTTCTTCTGTATTTGGTCCCATGGAGAATAAAATGTCTCTGAAACAATCTCTTCACTGTCGCAATGGTTACAGAGTCTCTCTGGGCTTTTAGTTTCATTTGTCTCTGTTCCCTCTGAGCCCCCGCTTAAGTCCATATGAGTCGAGACAATTTTCAGGCAACTTTTCAAGCACTCGTGGGGACATTTTTCAGCACTCACCAGTGTTGTCGTGCCACACCCTGATCTTCCAGATCTCCCCCAGGTTGGCATCGGTCTCGATCTGGAACTCATCCAGGCTGTTCCTGCTGAAGGCCCCCTCCTTGTCCAGGTGCCGGGAGCCGCTCTTATTGAGCCCGTACAGGCTGATTCCAACGTGGGCGCTCGTGCCTACAGATAGGGGACAGGGGTTCAAAACAGTGTCGCTGTCCCATTGCTCAATCCCCTGGATCTGCTTCTGAAATGACTCCTAAAAGCTGATTCTGTGAAGTGGTTTCAGACCACTGGTTTCTGTCCTCTCTGTTATTTTGTATTGCGATTGCCACAGTAAGGGGGACATAAATTAGCGGTCATTTCTAAAAACCACCTCACTTCAGAAATTCAGCTTTAAGAAGCAGCCCTTGAGGTTGAAAAAGGACATTAGTTAGTGTGCCTGGTAAATAATGATCTAAGCAGAAATAGCATTAGAGAATGACAGAGATCACACACAACAGGATATTAAACTCAGGGTCAGGGGCAATTCCTGTTTTTCAAAATCCGTTCCCTTTCCAATTCCTTTTTAAAATCAATTCCCAATTCCAATTGAATTGGAACTGATATTTTAGAGACATAATTGTTGTGATTGTTCAACTGCTTTCCTTTGCAGCCAATTTAATTGACTAACAGTGACTTAAATTGAAGTAATGTATTGCCACTATGAGAAGCTAATTTTAACAGAACACTGGTAATTGCAATTTTGATCAAAGATGTGTAGGAATTGCGTAAAAGGGAATGGAATTTGGAATTGGTAGGACAGCTTATTAGCAGTCTGGTTGAGCAGTGACTGACCTGAGCCCTTGGTCCAGCCCGTCTTGACCATGACCCTGTAGCGGTACCGGCCAGGCTGTCCACAGAGTGGGATGACCCCCACGTGGGTCACGTCGATATCGTCCAGTTTGTGTGCGATCAGTGCTGTGGCCAGGTAGATGGCCAGTAGGATGGCGCAGGTGATGACCGCCACGTGGCTGTGGACCGGACCCTGGGCCTGAAACAGAGAGGACAGGAAACTAGCTCAGAGCTGGACACACAACACACAGCATCCATCAACACATACAGACTGTCAAACCTCTTCACTACTGCTTTAGCTGGATCTGCTTTCTGAAAGACAACTACAATAAGAAAGAACTCACAAACCCCTACGTGAAATGTCTGACAAGCAGACATTAAAAAGATCGTTAGCAGAGTCGTAAGGGTTAAACTGAGCGACAGAACAGCAGGGATTTGGTCCCAGGAAGCAGCAGCAGCAGCTGTTTATTGTAGAGTCCTGTTTATCCAAAATGAAGAGGAAATACAAGCAAAGAAAACAGGTGACCAATGCTAATCACGCTATTGCTAACAAGAGGTAAGAAGTGCATTTTACAACTTTGGTTAAGACTCCTTTGTAGATAGGACCAGTGATAAGGTTGCTAGTGCTCATAAGAGGTAAGAAATGTATTTTAAAACTTTCGTTAAGACTCCTTTAGAGGTAGACCAGTGGTAATGTTGCTAGTGCTAATACAAGTTAAGAACATGGGTTTTAAAGGGTTGGTTAGTGCTCTGTTATAGGGGGCAGTGGTAATGTTGTTAGTGCTAATAAGAGTTAACAGTGGACTGTAAAGCTTGGTTGGATGGCTCTGTTAGCTGTTACTCACGGGAGGCAGAAATATCAGGGCGTCTGGGTAGATGAAGAGGCTGGCTCCAAAGACAGTGAGGTGCTGGGTGAGGCAGTGTGCCTGCTGGAGGCTGGCGCGCTCCAGGGGGCTCAGGCCCTGCGTGCTCCAGAGCTTCTCCTCCAGGCTGAAGAACTGGCAGAGCGATGAGAACACAGTCACCCTGGCCTGCACCTGCGCCTCAGACAGGACGCTGCTCACATTCACAAAGAACTGCCGCGCTGTGTCGTTATACCTGCCACCACCAGGGGGAGAAACACTCACATTACTGATTGAGAGAGGCATTACTGATGCAGCTGAAACAATGAGTCACAGAACTTGCACTGCATTACAGGTTGATATTCATTACGCTGTTCTAAACTCTAGCTGGCTTCTTTACAAAGCAGGAGAGGTACTTCACCACTAGGTCACCCTAATCCTAACACTAACCCTGACCCTAACCCTAACCCTAATCCTAATAATAACCTAACCCTGCTCCTAACCCTAATCCTAATCCTAACTCTAATCCTAATCCTAACACTGACTCTAATCCTAACCCTAAATTACCATGTACTGTTTACTATAACATGTGTTTCTTTGAAACTATCCATTAGAGAGCTGTGTAGTGAATGGAAGTGCACAGCATTGTAGTAGCTGCAGCCCCTTCAAGGCGCTGGCTGTATGACTCACAGGGGGGACAGGAAGACAGTGTGTTCAACAGCAGCTCGATCAGAGTGCTGGGAGAGGGAGACTTCCTCCATCAGAGTGTGCTGGGATTCACTGGGGCCCGGGCTCGCGTCAATGTAGATCCGTACAACAGCATTCCTCTCCCGCTTCGAACCTGGAACAGAGAGAAACAACCGCACGTGAAGAGGCAGTGCTGTTAGGATACTGAGGGAACACCAATTTACAATGATCTACATTCATAAATTATGCATTCATAAAGCAATTTACAGACTTTTCTTTCATATTTTATGTGTTATTGTGGTTTGACTCTTAGATGCTGTTCTTTTGTTCTACTTCCTTCCAGATGTCATAGATATTTCTAACGCAAGCTATATCAGACATTGCCTTTTATAGAACTAAGAGCCTGTGCATTTTAAGATCAGACACTGAGGATCTCATTCTTTTTCTATTGCTGGCAATACAGAGCTGTGCACTAGATGGCGCTGACAGTTACTGAATTAGCCCTATTCCACCTGATTTCCATCCAATTGTCCGATATGCTAAAGGGGAAAAAGTAGGGGTGGGCACCAATATCGATATTTTGATATGATATCGATATCGATAATAATTTACATATCGTGATATCGTGTGATTAAAAAAAAATTCATGTACGCTCGCAGAGACATACTTTTTATTGCTAATACTGCTAAAAATACAAACTCAGTAAAATCAAGTTTATTTGATATTAATATACAACAAACCCTATAGATACCAATCATGGTCAGTCTCGTAGACAAACACCACACACTGAAGTATTATTACGCATTGTATACGCTGCTTGCACCAAGTGACGTCACATTTCAGGATACTGCTATCTCAATTTCCGGAGAATGAGCAGTTTATTTGAAATCCTGTTTACATATTTTCCTTTGCTGTATTGAACGGTTTAATTTTTTTTTTTTTTTACTTGTTTGTTTAATTTCTAATAGAAAAAGGATGTTGTAGTTCAGGCACAGCTACAAAAGCATTTAAATATCAGTGACGAGAAGGATACTGCAGTGATCACTGCTGTGTCCCATCATGCTCAGCTTCAGCACGGTGCAATTCAACAGTAAGCTTTCATTCATTTCCCGTGCATGAAGAGACAAGAGCAATTTTGCAGAAAAATATTCCAAGAGATAAATTCACAGCAACGAAACACATTAAAGTATATATATATACACTAGAGATTTAGATGCCAAAAAAAGGAAAGATACAGAATTATTCAGACCACCGAAAACCTTAGATGCAGCATTGTGTGCTTTAAATTGTTGCAGTTAAGCAAATTAAAACAGTCTCCTTGATTTTTCTTCTATTTCATCAGTAAGGGCTGGAGATCCTGTTATTGAGTTGCTAAGAACTTTTATTTTATTCATTTCAATTGCACGTTATTACAATGCCTTAACAGCAAGTATCAAAGTGTAGAAACATTTTACTGAATTTTCAAAGTTTAATGATTCTTAAAGTTCTGTAATGTGTCAAAGTTGTACTGAATTGTATTCTTTGATGATTTTCAAAGTTTGGTATAATGTATATTTAATTAAAGTATTTAATTACTTTAACTGTAAGTTTTACTGAATTGCATTTATTTAATGATTTGTAAAGCTTTGTCATTTTGTATGCGTAATGTGATAGAATAGGATACTATCTATATCTCATCAGTAGGTACTAAGTACCTGTGTTTGTTAACTTCATTCTATACATTATTAAAGGTACAGTAATTAATACCTGTTCAATTATCCATACGAATCGATCATGCAAACTATTATCAGTCCCAATTAGTTCGGATAATTGACTCTCTACTGTATACACACACACACAATTTCAGAAAATTATGGCCATGATTTATTATGAAACAATCGTCTAGCATAAATAATGCAATTGCGTATAATACATTAGTGCTTAAACTGTCTTGTGATATGTAAAACAAAATTGCTTATTATTGTGTATTATCAGATGCATTAGAAACGTTAGACATAATACTTATGGTAATGCAACAAACAAAAACAGAACGGGAGCTCTGAACTTTACACCCGACTCTTAAACTATGCAGCTTCTCATTCTTCAAGGATCTAAAACAGCGGGGCCGTATGCTGATTTCACCTTGTCTTTATCTGACACTACAAACAAGTAGCAGAAAAAATAATTGGATTACTTTAGAGTACTTTTATAAACTGACTATGTGCTAATGTAATTATAATGACACACGAACAGTATATCCTAACTGAAACAGTTTAATAGAGCAATGCTGAAACTTATTACATGTTTTTACAAGGATAGGTACAATTTAATTAAATAAACTGATTTAAACGTAATAACTCCCCTCATAGTCACAGAGGTAGCTATGTTATTTGCATGCTGCATAAGCACCACTGGCCATCCGTTTTGCATTATTTTGAGACTGCATGCTTTAGCGGATCATTACTTACGCTAGGAATGTATTTTTAAAATGTGAGCTTTCAGTATTATAAATGAGATGTACTATTAAAACATCAAAACATATCTCAAAATAATGCAAAATTTGGCATGACACCGTACCTAATACCTTTAGAGGTGTCGTGAGCCAGCATGTAGACGCAGAGCAGCTGACGATTCAATTACTTCCGGATTGGCTAAAGTCTGTGCGCAGTGAAGTATGGAAATATTTTGTTTTGAGGTGGCTGATGATGGAATAGTAAAACAATATAAGAAGACCTTGTTTTTTTCCATGGATATTGTGAAGCAGAGCACCACTAAGTTAAAGTAAGTTATTGCTTTTCATATGGAAATATCAGTTAACATCTATATATGTTTGTCATTGCAATTGTTTTATTATATTTCTGTGTTTTGGAAGACTTCGATATTATCGATATCGATATCGAAATACGTGCACGATATCGATATACAATTTTCATATCGATGCGCACCCCAGAGTTTTAAAATTCTAATGTAATTTGCTCTTTAACCCAGAAGTAATACAAGTGAACAGATTGCTGTGTGTTCTGTACCTGGAGGCAGAGTGAATCTGAAGGAGATGTACAGGCCAGCCTCTGGGTTGCTGTTGACAGCCTTCACCGTGAAATTGACTGAGCCCAGGGGAGGGATTGTGACGTCACTAGCCCCGCTCTCGTCCCCAGCCTGATTGGGCAGGACCACCTGGATGGCGTTTTCATTGGACAAGTTGGCGATGGGAATGGGCTGGCCCTGGGGAGTGGTGAACTCCATGGCAGCAAGACCGGTGGAGATGGGGTGCGCATGGGGCAGGCTGAGTGAGAAGGGGTTCACTTCCATCTGCATCAGGATCTGCACCACCTCCCTGCTCTGCTCTAACTGGCTGCTCAGCGCCCGGGGGATGTAAAAGTTGCAGTGTTGCGAAAGCCTGGTGCACAGCAGGTTGCTGGGGTCGGCCCTGTGGCCCTGGATCTGGATTTCAGGGACCCCTAGGCTTAGCGGCTCCTCCCTGGTGACCCGCGAGCGCATCAGGGACCTCATGAGCGCCAACGTGAGGCTGAAGGCTGACACTGCGAGTTCAGAGCTCTCGCCTGCAGTCGTGTTGTTGTAGTCTGCTGCGGCCATTGAGCCACCTTTAAGAGTAAACAGGAAGATGTTATTGATGTCAGTTCTATCACACATTTAGCAAATTCAAGTGCCCACTTATTTTACCCCCATGTCCAATTATGTTGCCTCACCGCAGAAATCCCCACAGCAGCTCAAAGGGTCAGTGGGTGTCTGTGAGCTACCGGCCCCTGGAAGACAAAGGCCAGCCCTGCAGGCGTTTGCAAAAGCTCACCAGGTGGCTGGCCTGTAAACCTAACAAGGCTCATTACAGCAGTACTGTTGCTAACCTATATCCCTGCTCTAGCTGTGTCTGAACAAACTGCACTAGCCAGTCCGGACCAATCTAAAGGTGCTGGGGCTTACTAAGTGCCTTTTTAAAAAGGAAGGTGCACTGGCCAGCTCTAACAGGGCTCACTGGTCCTCAGGCCAGGTTTAGAGAGGAGGCTCACCCAGGATCTGCAGGATGTTGGTGCCGGTAGAGGTGGGGGTGGCGTCACCCCGCACCATCTCCTCTCCGATGATGGAGATCATCTTGTGGGTGACCTCCAGGGTCCTGCGCTGGCACTCCTCACACACAAACTCCCGGGGGACTACCTGCAGACAGCAACGAGGAGAACCACACGCACTTGATAAAGGACCATGGCAAGCCCAGATAATGGGGTTACAAACAGGGTGGTGGTTCTCAGTGGGTAACGTGAGCCAAACACTTACATTTATATATAACGTTCAAATATTCTAATCTATTATCACTATTACCTTGATCAACGTGGCTAAAAAAATCTCTTCATCTGCCCAGATTCTGAAAACTTAGCAAGTTTCATGACAATTGAATCAGGAGTTCTCTAGACATCACATGTTTGGCATAAAGACATACACAGGCAGACATAACAAATCCTCTGTATAATCAATAGGGTCTTGTCTTTCTTGTTTAGCTGGCACAATGCAGTGTTGTGTTTGGAACTAATTTACTTACTGTAACAAGTGAAACTCCAATCTGCCAGTCCAATGTACAATAAAAGACAATGAACTGATCTGACATACCAGATTCATAACTCACTGTTCTGACATACCAGGTTCATAACTCACTGTTCTGGGAAGGTAGTACAGAACATTCAAGTGCTGATTCAAATTCTGTGTCTTTCTCAGGCCTCCCTGCTCAATCTGTTCAATGCAACACATTCAAATTCTTCAAGTTTGGTGGGGATGGTGGTTATATGGAGGCTGGTGTCTGTGGTAAGGACAGTTTCTACCTCTATTGAGAAGATGAGATGGTGGTTATATGGATGCTGGTGTCTGTGGTAAGGACAGTTTCTACCTCTATTGAGAAGATGAGATGGTGGTTATATGGAGGCTGGTGTCTGTGGTAAGGACAGTTTCTACCTCTATTGAGAAGATGAGATGGTGGTTATATGGAGGCTGGTGTCTGTG
This sequence comes from Acipenser ruthenus, assembly GCF_902713425.1. Lineage (NCBI taxonomy): Eukaryota > Metazoa > Chordata > Actinopteri > Acipenseriformes > Acipenseridae > Acipenser > Acipenser ruthenus. The sequence continues at coordinate 12,445,775 of NC_081205.1, read as the reverse complement.
GTAAGGACAGTTTCTACCTCTATTGAGAAGATGAGATGGTGGTTATATGGATGCTGGTGTCTGTGGTAAGGACAGTTTCTACCTCTATTGAGAAGATGAGATGGTGGTTATATGGAGGCTGGTGTCTGTGGTAAGGACAGTTTCTACCTCTATTGAGAAGATGAGATGGTGGTTATATGGAGGCTGGTGTCTGTGGTAAGGACAGTTTCTACCTCTATTGAGAAGATGAGATGGTGGTTATATGGAGGCTGGTGTCTGTGGTAAGGACAGTTTCTACCTCTATTGAGAAGATGAGATGGTGGTTATATGGATGCTGGTGTCTGTGGTAAGGACAGTTTCTACCTCTATTGAGAAGATGAGATGGTGGTTATATGGAGGCTGGTGTCTGTGGTAAGGACAGTTTCTACCTCTATTGAGAAGATGAGATGGTGGTTATATGGAGGCTGGTGTCTGTGGTAAGGACAGTTTCTACCTCTATTGAGAAGATGAGATGGTGGTTATATGGAGGCTGGTGTCTGTGAGTCTCACCACACACTGTGCCAGGGCAGCGCTGAGCTGCACCACATCCTGTACGGTGGAGATGTTGAGTGAGGTCAGGGCTCGCGTGATATTGCTGCGGATTGAGATTCTGTCTCCCAGCTCCTCCTCGCTCACATTCCTGTTCTGAAAACAGAAAAAAACAACATGAAGCCCTTGACTACTGTACACCACTGCCCTGACCATAGCTCATCAACAGTTCATACCGGACTGCCACAAGACTGCTCCCTGTCACTTCACCACTATCTGCCTTGTGGAGTCTTATCAGAAGTTTGCTACCAAATAAGATAGGCAGATTAGAAAGAAAGAGCCAAATTACTAACTGCCCGATAAATAAAATGTATATATGATTTACAGAAGGCTTGTTGCTGCTTTAGAGGAAATTAAAGCAGGTAATGGGCTTATGAAAGAAAGGTCGAGGTGACAAAATGTCATGTATTTATGTTCACATTGCACCTACAAACTACCCACCAGCTCCTTTATACTGTGAGATTCGAAAACACCCAGCATTGTGACTGAACAACCAACTACAGCACACCAAAACACATCTGCATTTCATTACCATGAGCTACAAACAAACCACCATCACATCCTTTCATTTTCAGAACTTGGCAGTCCATTAAAGTGTTAAAGATGCCAGCGGTCTGGAATAGAAAAACTCTCTACAAAAGGATTATAGCAGCTTTTGTTAGCTATATAGATCTCACATGTGTAGTTTTGAAAGAAGAACATATTATAGCAATATGTATTTTCATTTTAAAACATGGCTATCTGGTACCACCCTAGGTTAAAGGAAGCTTTCAGTTTGCATGCCTCATTTCAGGTGGTCCTGCACTTCCTAGGTAATATCACCTGGAGGGTGCAATTCTCTCCTGCCCTTCAACATCATCTCTTTATCTCATCAGCTAAAAACACTCTACTGAGTAAAGATCTGTGTTAAAGCACTGAATTACAGCTCTGAGTTACAGCTCTGAGTTACAGCTCTGAGTTACAGCTCTGTGTTACAGCTCTGTGTTACAGCTCTCAATTATAGCTCTGAGTTACAGCTCTGAATTACAGCTCTGTTAAAACTCTGTATTACAGCTCTGAGTTACAGCTCTGAGTTACAGCTCTGTTAAAACTCTGAGTTACAGCTCTGAGTTACAGCTCTGAGTTACAGCTCTGAGTTATAGCTCTGAGTTACAGCTCTGAGTTACAGCTCTGAGTTACAGCTCTGTGTTACAGCTCTGTGTTACAGCTCTGTGTTACAGCTCTCAATTATAGCTCTGAGTTACAGCTCTGAATTACAGCTCTGTTAAAACTCTGTATTACAGCTCTGAGTTACAGCTCTGAGTTACAGCTCTGAGTTACAGCTCTGAGTTACAGCTCTGAGTTACAGCTCTGAGTTACAGCTCTGAGTTATAGCTCTGAGTTACAGCTCTGAGTTACAGCTCTGAGTTACAGCTCTGAGTTACAGCTCTGTGTTACAGCTCTGAGTTACAGCTCTGTGTTACAGCTCTGTGTTACAGCTCTGTGTTACAGCTCTCAATTATAGCTCTGAGTTACAGCTCTGAATTACAGCTCTGTTAAAACTCTGTATTACAGCTCTGAGTTACAGCTCTGAGTTACAGCTCTGTTAAAACTCTGAGTTACAGCTCTGAGTTACAGCTCTGAGTTACAGCTCTGAGTTATAGCTCTGAGTTACAGCTCTGAGTTACAGCTCTGAGTTACAGCTCTGTGTTACAGCTCTGTGTTACAGCTCTGTGTTACAGCTCTGAGTTACAGCTCTGTGTTACAGCTCTGAGTTACAGCTCTGAGTTACAGCTCTCAATTATAGCTCTGAGTTACAGCTCTGAATTACAGCTCTGTTAAAACTCTGTATTACAGCTCTGAGTTACAGCTCTGAGTTACGGCTCTGAGTTATAGCTCTGAGTTACAGCTCTGAATTACAGCTCTGTTAAAACTCTGTATTACAGCTCTGTTAAAACTCTGTATTACAGCTCTGAGTTACAGCTCTGAGTTACAGCTCTGAATTACAACTCTGTTAAAACTCTGTATTACAGCTCTGAGTTACAGCTCTGTTAAAACTCTGTATTACAGCTCTGAGTTATAGCTCTGAGTTACGGCTCTGAGTTATGGCTCTGAGTTATAGCTCTGTGTTACAGCTCTGAGTTACAGCTCTGAGTTACAGCTCTGAGTTACAGCTGTGTTACAGCTCTGAGTTACAGCTCTCAATTATAGCTCTGAGTTACAGCTCTGAAAGAGTTCTGTAGAGACCTTAAAAAGCAGACTAGGTCAGCGAAAAGCGAAAAACGTGGTTTTGTATTATGCAATACAAAACCACGTTACCCGACTACTTTTAAACACCTTGCCCCCCCTTAGAATTAATTCTGTGGACACCCATGACAACATGCACCCCAAAACACACCCTTGATTCAACACCATCATCTCTAAGGCTACACTAAAGGACCCTTATACTGAATTCTAGTTTAGTTTCTGAGCATCTGTATTTAAAAAAAATTAAGGACCCCTCTCCCGGTCAAGTGTCCTGGGACCTTGACAGGTATGTTTTATGTTCTTATGTTCTAAAGCTCTGAGTTACAGATCTGTGTTAAAAGCTCTGTGCTGGGAGCTGGTCCTCAGTCCCCCACCTGGTTGAGTGCGCTGATCAGAGCGATGGAGTACGGGATCACTTCCTGGGGGTTCCCCTGCTGCACCACGCCCCACAGCTCTGATTGGCTCTTGTTCTTCAGCCAATCAGTGATGCTCTGGAAACCTGAGGGCAGCAGAGGCATGGAGACTGACAGAGTCCTGCAACAGAGAGTAAGAGAGAGCGAGAGAGAGCTGAAAACATGAGAGCGGGGAAGAGGAGAAGAGAAGAGATGAGGAGAGGACAGGAGAGGAGAAGAGACTAGAGGAAACAAGAGGAAAGGAGACTCAGTTTAACACTGGGGGGGGTCTGTGTGTGTGGTGTGTGTGTCTGACCTGTTGAGTGCAGTGGTCTTGGCCCCCAGGGAGTTCTCCACCTGGATGAGCACAGTGATGGTGCTGAAGGCACCGGGTGGTCCCAGGGGAAGCAGGCTGCTGAAGCTGGGCTTGGTGCCCCTGTAGAGGGTGAAGCGATGGCACTGCCTGCAGCCCTCCAGACACAGCTCTGCCACCATGCTGAAGATCAGCTGAGAGGGGGTGCTGTCTGCATCCCTCCATCCTGCAATGGAGACAGGGCGGTCAGGCACTCGATACAGCATGATACAAGAAACTGAACAGAGAGGCCCTAGACACAGCATGATACAAGAAACTGAACAGAGAGGCACTCGACACAGCGTGATACAAGAAACTGAACAGAGAGGCACTCAACACAGCGTGATACAAGAAACTGAACAGAGACAGGGCTGTCAGGCACTTGACACAGCGTGATACAAGAAACTGAACAGAGAGGCACTCAACACAGCGTGATACAAGAAACTGAACAGAGAGGCACTCGACACAGCGTGATACAAGAAACTGAACAGAGAGGCACTCGACACAGCGTGATACAAGAAACTGAACAGAGACAGGGCTGTCAGGCACTCGACACAGCATGATACAAGAAACTGAACAGAGCGGCCCTAGACACAGCATGATACAAGAAACTGAACAGAGAGGCACTCGACACAGCGTGATACAAGAAACTGAACAGAGAGGCACTCAACACAGCGTGATACAAGAAACTGAACAGAGACAGGGCTGTCAGGCACTTGACACAGCGTGATACAAGAAACTGAACAGAGAGGCACTCGACACAGCGTGATACAAGAAACTGAACAGAGAGGCACTCGACACAGCGTGATACAAGAAACTGAACAGAGACAGGGCTGTCAGGCACTCGACACAGCGTGATACAAGAAACTGAACAGAGAGGCACTCGACACAGCGTGATACAAGAAACTGAACAGAGACAGGGCTGTCAGGCACTCGACACAGCGTGATACAAGAAACTGAACGGAGAGGCACTCGACACAGCGTGATACAAGAAACTGAACAGAGAGGCACTCGACACAGTGTGATACAAGAAACTGAACAGAGACAGGGCTGTCAGGCACTTGACACAGCGTGATACAAGAAACTGAACAGAGAGGCCCTAGACACAGCGTGATACAAGAAACTGAACAGAGAGGCACTCGACACAGCGTGATACAAGAAACTGAACAGAGACAGGGCGGACAGGCACTCGACACAGCGTGATACAAGAAACTGAACAGAGAGGCCCTAGACACAGCGTGATACAAGAAACTGAACAGAGACAGGGCGGACAGGCACTCGACACAGCGTGATACAAGAAACTGAACAGAGAGGCACTCAACACAGCGTGATACAAGAAACTGAACAGAGACAGGGCTGTCAGGCATGATCATTTCAGATGATACGATAATCGATAATAATTTTGTGTGTGTAGCTGTGCAGTCTTTGGCAGCATGTGTATCTGTACACTCTGTGTACATACCTGTGCAGTGGGATGTGACAGGAGTCTCCAGCAGGTAGATGGCAGTATCAGGCTGCAGTATGCAGGTTCCTCCACTAGGGGGGTGATTGGGAACCAGGGTGATGCTGGCAGAGCCCCACAGCGCCCCCTGTGGGTCAGCCACGCTCAGGGTGAAGGTGTAGTTCACCCCATCCCTCAGCACCCCCTGCCTCACCACCAGGTCAGGGAAGGAGGGGCCCGTGGAGGTGCTCACTTTGTCCAGATCCAAAACCTCTTCTCCGCCTCGAACGACAGCCTCCCAGCGGAACTGAGGGGAGTGAGACCCGGAGCCTGTCAGTAACGCTTCATTCATGTATATTACTACACTATATTGCTTAATTCACACTACCAACAATGCTTTTCTTATTAAGAAAATGTGGCTTATTTCAGGACTTTTGTTTCTATAATAAGAAAAAAATAAGAATAATAGTAAAGTAATAGTAAAACGAAATCTCTTGCTGGCTCAATTTTTTTTTTTTTTTTGTAGCTTCCTAGCCAGGTAATTAATTAATTTGTATTATTTGAGAAAAAGTATTCCTTTATTATTGAGAAAATCTGGAATTAAAATCAGAAACATCTTATTTTAGCAGTGCAAATATATATCATAGGCATGTTATATATTAAATATATGTAACTGTATTCAATACATTTTTAATACTCTATATATAAAACTATACTATTCTATACTTTTACCATGCATATACAAGTGCACTCCACATGTACAGGTGCACTCCACATGTACAGGTGCACTCCACATGTACAGGTGCACTCCACATATACAGGTGCGCTCCACATATACAGGTGCACTCCACTTATACAGGTGCACTCCACTTATACAGGTGCACTCCACTTATACAGGTGCACTCCACTTATACAGGTGCACTCCACATATACAGGTGCACTCCACATATACAGGTGCACTCCACATATACAGGTGCACTCCACATATACAGATGCACTCCACATATACAGATGCACTCCTGTTAGAACGCAGTTCCGTTTTCAGCGTATTGAGGAGGCATGTCCCTGTCAAACAACATGGGTTTTAATGGGGAATTACTCTGGTTAAAATTGACTCATTTATAACATATATACCGTTTAATACGTACAATTTTTCTGTTCCACAGGCAGGTATTTTGTGTTTAATAGATACAGTTTAATATATACAGTACCATTTAATACGTGCAGTTTAATACATACAGTACCTCTTAATATGTACAGTTTTCCTGTTCCACAGGTAGATATTTTGCGTAAATAAGGTACATACGGGACAGCAAATGACAGTCATGGCAGTATGTCAGGCAGGAAAAACAGTTGTTGTTTACTTTTATTCTTCTGTGGGTTTTTTTGGCAGATCCGTTGTACAGTTTAAATGTATAACGTATACAATTTTAATTATATTTAACGAAAATATGTATTCGTAAAATTATACTATACGAATAGTATAATTTTATGAATAATATAATTTTACACTGGGGCAGCAGTGTGGAGTAGTGGTTAGGGCTCTGGACTCTTAACCGGAGGGTCGTGGGTTCAATCCTAGGTGGGGGACACTGCTGCTGTACCCTTGAGCAAGGTAGTTTACCTAGATTGCTCCAGTAAAAATCCAACTGTATAAATGGGTAATTGTATGTAAAAATAATTGTGATATCTTTTAACAATTGTAAGTCGCCCTGGATAAGGGCGTCTGCTAATAAATAAATAATAATAATAATAATAATAATACGTATTACATTATTACCACAGGGGTGTGTTTTGTACAAATACTAAACTCCTGTTCTTTGGCAATTAAGCTTTCTTGTATTGTTTATATTTACGGTTCTTCTGTTCGCAGTTGCATACAGCATTTCGAATTGTGTTTACTACGTACATTTATAAAGTACTGATTTCCATGGTCCCTTGGAGTCCGTTATAAGGAGTGCATCTGTACCATGAATTCGCCATGCTTTACTACACTTTACATTACTTTTACCGTAGTAAAAGAGCAGTGGTGACAAACGTACCTGTGCCCGGCTGCTGCAGGACGGGCAATGTCCGGACAGGGTGACGTGGACACTCTGACTCACTCCATAGCTGGACAGGGCACTGCAGGAGAGGCAGACTATCGACACAGGCAAGACCCGACCAGGTTTCACTGTCACCTGAGAGACAAGAATATATTTTCAGTGAGAAACAAAGTGACAGAGAGAGAGAGGGGGAGAGAGAGAGAGAGAGAGAGAGAGAGAGAGAGAGAGAGAGAGAGAGAGAAGAGAGAGAGAACTACTGACAGATAATAAGAGCACTCTTATAAAAAGCAAATCTTCTTGGCAAAAAGCTGTGAATTAGTTGAAACAATTAACCCCTGGAAAACGTACAGTGTAGTCTAGGAATACGAGGGGTAAAGGGCTGAAGGAGGTTAGTTAGGACAACAGGGCAAACCCGATGCTCAAATAACTGAGGTAAAGGGTGACCATGCAAAACACACAGAGAGAGAAAGAGAGACTCACGGTCTGCATGGTGGAGGCACACTGCTTCCCTGCTTTGCGGACGGTCACAGTGAAGATGTAGACACTTTCAGGCAACAGATCCTCACTGGACAGGGTCAAGCTACTGTGGTTGACCAGGTGCTGGGGAATGCAGGAGGGAGCAGACATGTTCTGTAGGGAGATCAAGCAAAGAGTGCCAATTTTTCCTGCAGATGTATTACTCAGGTGCCACAGTTGAATGAGTGTTATCATAGCATACCATCTAATTTACTGTCCAGTCCACATTGTACTTGTTAGATCTGATACAGGAGTAATTGACTGATTGTTTTGGATTTCTACAGTGATGTCACGAGCACTGGAATGAGGAAGTGCAAGACATTATTTTTAATTCCTGCATCTTTGTAAAGGGGCTGGACTTTTCAAAACAGTTCAAAGCACTTTCCCAGGTCAAAAGAAAACAAATCTCTAAACTCAACCCTGAACTCCGCAAAATGAGTGGATAAGGGACAGTAAAATAAACAACATGTTCAAATGTCATTTACATCTATAGGATCTTAAAGGACTTTTTTTTTATTGGGAAACATATCAGTGCTGCCAGGCTTTACACAACATACAGGTAAGCTTTAAAAGCTTTTGTTAGCATTGTATTGAGAGTGATGATGTTGTTAGTGCTATTAATACATTTTGAAGTTTTGCTTAGCATGCTTTTAAAGATGGAGCAGTAATGCTGTTGCCAGTGCTAATAAGAGATAAGAAAACTGAAATGTCGCTTAGTTGCTCACAGAGCCGTGAAGGAAAGGCCTTGCTTACCTGAATGATGCAGTCCCATTGGTACTCCATCTCATCCTCTTCCCCAACTCCACTGTCAGGGTCATGGGAGTCAGTCCCATCCAATAGGAGGTCCTCGTGAGCTGACCAGACCCTGTGGGACCCGCCCCTGATGAGGGCCACCAGTCGACTCTGCACCACTGTGATATTCAGAGTCTGCTGCTGCAGCAAGGGAGTGCCCAGCAGAGCAGCTGTGAATCTCAGGCAGTAGGGGCCCAAGTCCAGAGTCAACTTGGGGAGGATCAGTAAAGGGGTGGACACATCAGCACTCCCCAGGGGAACCCTATTCTGCTCCAGGCAGCTGGAACCCCTGAAGACCTCCCAGGAGTAGCCAGCCCTATAGGTGGTGCAGCCATGCAGATCTACACTGGCTTCGAAGTAGCTGGGCCTAGACTTCAGGATGTTGGTCTCCCCCTGTATCAGAATCACTTTAGGGACACTGCACTCCAGACTCCGGACTGTAATGAGCGTCTGGGCAGTGGACAAGCTGACTTGGTTAAAGACTTTCACTTCAACTAGATGGAACCCTGCTTCTTGAAAGATGTGGACAGCTGTGTTGTTCTTGGTTCTGTAAATTACTTCTTTCCCAGAGACGCCAAAGTTCCACTCATAGTGCAAATCACTCCCTCCTCTTAGGAAGACCCAGAAGGACACAGTCTGGTTGGTGAAAACATCAGTACCATTAGTAGCAAGTGTAGCCTGCAGGACAGGAGACTGCACCATCAGAGTATCGTTTAAGGAATTGGAGCAGAAGGCATTGGTGGCCACCACACTGACAGTAAGGCTTCCATCACCTGGTGGGGTATAGAAGACCTTTTGGCCCAATGCTGGGTAATCCGGGTATCCAAGAATCTGGAACAGCCACTGGTAACTTACATGGGAGCCACTGAGGACCTGGGCTTGGAAGCCCACCTCTTTGTGCGCTTCAAGGACCTGAAGAGACCTGTTGACTAGCTGTAGCCCCCGAATCTTCTCCACAACTTCTACCACCAGGGATTCAGACTGGGAGCTCACGTCATTCATGGCCCTCGCTGTGACATTGTGACGGCCGACCAGGAGGTGAGAACACTCGTAGATGTTGTTTTGGAGATCCACCAAGAAGTTCAGAGAGGTGAAGTTCAAGGAATAGGTGATATTGGTCCCCTTCAAGACGCTCATCTTAAAAACCATCCGGTCTTCCTCACAGACTGTAGAACGATTGACCTCCAGGGCCAAACCCTGAATGGTGTCCTGAACTGTAACTTGGTGAGACACCTCCTTCCAGCTCACGTCGTTAGAAGCATTGAGGGACACCTGGTACATGGACGCTTCCTTGAAGGAATAGGAAATCTCCTGGTTGTACAAAAAGATGGGTCCTATTGTCCCAGGAAAATGCCATTCCCATTGTAGATCAGTCCCATTTGTTGCGAAGCCATGGAGAACCACGGTTGTATTTGACGGGACATAGAATGGTTTCAACGTGTCTAGGATATGAAAGTTCAAATCAAACACAGGCTCCTGGACCCTTAGTTCTGTTGAGCCAGCACTGGAGCCCAGGACATTGCTAACAGTCACATTGATGATGACAGAGCCTATGGAACTGTAGACATGAGAAAGGAAGGATACATTGGAAAACAGAGGAGTCTGATCAGAGCCTGTATACCAGGTGTACTGCAAGTCTGTCCCGGAATCCACACTAACAGAGATGTTAACAGGCCTGCCCACAGCCACACTGTCTCTTGTGGTTAGGACCCTAACTCCAGCAACACACTCCACAGCCCTCAGCATGATTCTCTCATCCAGCACTCCCAAGGGGTTATTGGCTCTAAGAGCCACCTGTAGATCCCCAGGTGAATCAGGAAGGAATGTCAGCGACTCCCCTTTGCTTTTTGATGCATGGGTTCCCCCCAAATGTACAGTCCATGTATAGCTTACATTGGAACCTTGCGTGATCAATGCGGTTAAAAGGAAGTTTGCTTTCGTGGGGACATATCTCCCAGCAATCAAATCCTGGCTGAGGATTTTCAGTCCACGGATCCTCTCAAATACTTCTATTGTGATAGAGGCTTGCTGTTTGCTCACCAGATTTTGCGCTACCACATAGATTCGGTAGACTCCTGGCTTGGGAAACGTGTAACGGAAAGTTGATGTTCCTTCTTCCAGGAGGGTGGATGGGTCTACTGACCAAAAGAATTGGACATTCCCTTCAATGTTCACCTTAGCCATTATTATAAATGCTTGACCAACTTCTGCAACAGTCTGGCTGGTGCTTAGAATCAATTCTGAAATAGGCGACAGCACAGAAATCTGCACGGTGGCCACCGTCCAGCTTACTACATTCTCTCCAGTTGCAGTGACAGTAAACGTTCCTGGAGTTTTATAGGTATGAGAAAAGTTCTGCCCTAAACTTGGGGGTGAGCCATCACCAAAATCCCATTTAAAGGTAACATTTGTGCCGCTAGTGGTGCCCACCGTGAATTGGTAAGTCCTGTTGGCAGTCAAAGCCCCAAGATCTTCTCCATCATGCCTGATCCAAAGCTTCCCAACAAGCTCTTGCACATGAACAAACACATTGTCACTCTGGCTACTGACATTATTGCTGGCCAACACTGAGACCTGGTAGGTTCCCTCTTTTCTAAAGGTATAACAGAAATCTCTCTGGCCATTGATGGGCGATTCGTTCTCGATTCCACTGTTCCACATGAAACGGTAAGTGTGCCGGCCATCTTGGTGGGGAACTATATCAGCAACGAAACACACATCCTGATCTATGGCCACGGCAGAACTGGAGGAGTTCAGTGTCAACGCTGTTATCAGGTCTTCCACGCAGACAGTTCTCTGATAGGAAACAGTGCCAACCTGGCTGAAGACTGTTAGATTCACAGGGTAGCTTCCTGGGCTTGAGTAGTCGTGGACCACTGTAGAATTGCCCTCCACGATGGTGAGAGGCCTTCCATCCCCAAAGCTCCAGTAGAACTTCAGGTGCCTCACCTTTCTGTTCACCAAAGCCTGGAAATTGACTTCTTCCCCAGTCACTTGGCAACTTAAGGGAAGGATCCCAAGTACCATAAGTTTGTATATCTCCACTCGAATAGACTGTAAAGCACTACTGGCAGAGTTGCGCACAATCACGTTGATCGTGTAATTCCCAGCTGTGGTGTAGACATAGGAGACAAAGCTGCCAGAGAGGTTGGTAAAGACCTCTCCATTGCCCATATCGAAGGTCCATGTCAGTCCTGTACCAGTTGACACAGTTCCGTTGACCACTGTGGGTGACCCCAGCTCGTTAGGAGCGTTAGAAGTCAATTGCAAGTTGCTAATGCTTTCCCCCACGACAACAATAAGCCAAGAAGTCAAAGAGCTCAGTGTGTTATTGGCCACCACTGTTAGATTGTAAAAGCCGCTTGCTGCAAAGCTGTGATGCGCTGTGGAATTGGGTCCCTCCAGAAACAGGGAGCCGTCGTTGAAGTTCCAGCGGTAAAATATTCCGTAGGGAGAGGGACTGGGAACTGCCTCTAACTCAAGGCTCTGGTTGACCAGAGGATGGGAAGGGGTCATGGAGAGGGTCAGTGCGACCAGAGGGCTTCGAACCTTCACAGGAACACTCTGCTCAGTGTGGTTGTACTTGTTAAACGCTTGAACTCGGACTGTATAGTCACCTAAAGAGGATGCAACAAGAAACAAGGATTTCACTAACATTCAGAATAATGGAACCAGTAGATCAGTAAGTACATGTACAAATATGGGGGTAAAATAAAGAACAAATTCCCCAACCAGTTGTTTTGCACTAGAACTGAAACATTTTCACAGATATCAAGATGTTTAGTGAGCAAGAGCCCCACCCCCAGTCGTTCTGCAATATTTCATTTTTCCTAATTTTTGTTGGAGGGGAGTGGATATATATTTCCATATGGATGATTTAGGGGAGTACAACAGGGACATTTGTCCAGACTCCAGCCTTCCAGGGTGTAGGTAACATTTGTATTGGTAAGTTTCCACTCACAGTTGAAATGAGTGCCTATGTCCCGTTTGTTTGGGCCGGAGGTGCTTGGGGTGTGTTTTTCTACTTGCATAGCAGTGTTCTTGAACATTCTGTTGGATGCATCACATGTTATCAGATCAGAGCAAGGTCTAGTGTGTTTTTGTAAGTAGTTTGCAGGGTTATTAGAGGATAAGTCTGTCTTTGCTATATGTGCCCCTATGTTAATAAGTAGGTAACATCCCTTAAGAAAGATTACCATGGTGAATTTATCATGGTTTTACTTTACTTTTCCCATGGTTTCCTACTGTTTTAACATGTTTTCACTGTGCTTTACTATACTAGACCATGGGAATACCGTGATCTAACATAATAGATGTTTCTAAGAAATGTTTACTATAGTACACCATGGTATTCCCCAAGTCCAGTGGACTGCCCATGCAAACACTACCTCACATTCACATGGAATACACTGCAGATGTAATGATGGTTCTATTCTGACTTCTGATTGTTTCAAACCACCTAGCAATAATAACTGAGGTGAAACGTCACTATTCACGTAACCGTTGCAGTCAGCATTGCTACTGGCTGGCTGCACTGAGTTACTCACCAGGCTGAGTGTAGGTGTGGCTGGCAGAGTCCTGCAGGTAGACCTGCTTGACCCCAGGGTCTGGCTGGGGCAGACTGGCCTCGTATGGGGGGGTCAGTGCATGATCCACCACAGGGCTATCATCGCCAAAATCCCACCTGCTCAAGGGAAGAGAGAAAGAGGAAGAAGACACTAAGAAATATAAAACACACACACTATTAAAACCCCTTTGTTTTGTAAAAGAAGGAAACCAATGGTTTGAGTTTAAAACACAGGCCTCATATGTGATAGTAGGCTTGATAAGAAATTATCATATATTACCCTAAGCTCCTGAGTCATTTAGTGTTTGAAATGTGAAATGATTATTTGAAAATGTTGTGTTACTATCATAACCCTGGTTCCCTGAAATAGGAATATTAACCATTACAAAATGGGTGTTCCCCTTTAACACACCCAAACCTGAAAACTTTATAAAAGACACCTTTCAAGTAGGGAATATTAAGCATTACAGAATGGGTGAGTATACCCAAGCTGTCGCAAGGACATGAAGCATACATCAAACAGCTACAAGGGACAAGACGAAGCAGCCTTGTGCCTGAATCAATACCAGCATCGCTGGAATAAAAACATTAGTCTGGACTCACTCTAATGTTCAATTAGTACAACCAACTGTCACAAGGACATGGTATATAACACTGAGCTACAAAGCTAACCAAACACTGCTTTGTGCTATAAATGTTATTTCCAATAAACTGAAAAACATTAGAACGGCCTCACCTCTAATGTTCTGTCGTGAGGGTGGACTGGTAGGCCGCCCTCAGTACTCTAGTGCCAAATCCAGGATTCTGCGGGTCCACGACATTCAGTCGATAGAACCTGGCAAACATATGGGAGGAAGCCAAAACTGCTGCACTACATCTGTCCTGGATCGATGCACCATGAAACAAAGCCCACAAAGTCATCTGACCCCTGGTGGAATGGCCGGTGAGCTTCTTGGATGGGGGCAGACTGGCCAGTTCATACACAGTCTGTATTGCGCCTGTTATCCATTTGGATAGACGCTGCTTAGAAAAGCCTGTCCCTGTGACACATCTACTTTAAATGTATTAAAATGTTTAATACAAAACTAATTTTTTTTTTTCTCAGTACATTAAGTACTACATTTAACCTCCAACAAGGAACAAAGTCCTTAGTTCCTGCGGTTCAGAAGCAGCTGACAAGCCGTGCGGTTGAACCAAGCCTGCAGAGGGCGCATATGCAAAAGACCCAGTGGGAGGGTGTTTGATGCTGCTGCCATCAGGCCCAGCAGCCTCTAGAAGCCCACTACTGGTAGTGCCCTCCGAGCTGAAACAGCTCTAAGCAGGAGGTTACTTTTAGCACTCTGTCATCATGCCAACATGCGTCCTGAATCCAGGCACACCCCCAGGTAGGTCACTACCTGGGTGGGTGCTAGCCGGCTCTTTGCATGGTTTACCTACAGGCCCAACCAATGTAGATGGTTGGTGACGATCTCTGTGTGTTCGTGTGCCTTTGCTGGGGACTTGGCACAAATGAGCCAGTCGTCCAGATAGTTGAGGATTCTGATGTCTCTGTGTCTCAAGGGGGCTAGTATAGCCTCCATGCATTTCGTAAAAACGCGTGGGGCTAGAGAGAGACCAAACAGTGGAACACAGAACTGGTACACTGTTCCCTGAAAGGAGACCCTCAGGTATTTCCTGTGCACTGGTTTTATTGGGATGTGGAGATCGAGGATCGGTCTGAGGCCACCGTCCCGTTTTGGCACCAGAAACTACCTGGAGTAGAACCCCCATTCTTGGGGGGGGGGGGGGGGGTGTTACTATGCAAATGGCCTGCTTTTGCAGCAGAGCTGGTACCTCCTGAGCGGCTTGCGGTTCCGTGACAGTTCTCATTGTCATGCCCCAGAAGGGAGAGGGGGTCGTGTTGGAACTGGAGAGACTAACCAGTTTGCACAGTATTGAGCACCCAGGGGTCTGTGGTGCACTGTTCCCAGTAGTCCAAGTGGCTTCTGGAGAAGGAGCCCTGGGCTTGTGGCAGCAATATCCTAGTACTGCTGCTTTGCCCGAGGCACAGCGTGCGACTGTTGTCTACGCACAGGGCGCTTGAAAGGACGCTTGCCTCTGCGGAACGCGGTGGGCTGCCTCCTGGCCGTACCACCTATGGTGGGAGCACCCTGTTGTACCGGTTTCCTCTGGAACTGGAGCTTAGGATGCCACTGAGCTGCAGGCTTACGTGGTGGAGGAGGTCTCTTAGGGAGAAGACGCATCAATTCCTTGGTGGACTCCCTTGCGCAGTGAGATTGCTGTAGCATCTCCTCTACCGCCATCCAAATGTGTGTCCGGCACCCGTGCTTGGGAGAGCCAGAGATGCCTGTATGCAGCCACCAATGCTTCTAGGTTCTGCCTATCACTTGTACGCTAAGCTTGGACAACCACAGCAGGTTCCTGGAAATTCGGCACAGCTGGTTCAGTTGTTGAGACGAGAGCCTATGGCTCTCAGAGAGGGACCCAATAAGTTGAGCCTGGTAAGCTACAAGTATGCTATTGTAGTTGCCAGTGCAGTAAATGCACTAGCTACATATGCTTTCTTTAAAATGACTTCCGTCACTCTGCACTGCTTTTTCAGGCATGCCGTGTCCTTGACTAGCAAAGACAGGTTGGTAGGCTGAACAAACACATCAATGGGGGCCTCTACTGGCGGAATGTTGGTAAGACCCAGCTTGTCTGCTTCAAACACTCTGTATAGTTAGTCTACAGAACGGGAAACCGCCGCGGCTCAAGTGGACTGTAGCTCGAACAGAAAATCCATATGGACCGGAGGGCCAGCAGGAGTGATAGAGGGCTGCTCATCATAAATGGACAGCCTCTTGTCCCTTGTTTCAGGCCAAGGAACCTGTAACGCTGCAGTAGCTCATTGCATTAAAGGCATAAGCTCTGATGACAGAGGGAGCTACGTTATCGGAATATCAGATTCAGCATCATCCAAAGGGAGCACCATGCCCAGATCGTCAGCCTCCTCTAGCCCACTAGTCACTGCCTGCAAAGGTGCAAGGGGAGTGGGTGCTGGAGGACCAGGTATTACCTGTGGGACTGAGCGCTCTTGCAGCAGCTCAGTTAGAATTGCCTGCTGGCGTGACACAACCTCCTAGATCTTATCCATCTGTCCCTGTGACAGAAACAGAATGATTCTTGGTGATAAATCTCCCTCCCGACCTGTGAGGGCACTGTGTAAAGGGAACAGAGTGCCCTGGATTGGATGGCCAGACATTTCATTCCTAGGGTTAGACGGAAGTTGGCCATCTAGATAGGGTGCGGGGCTGCGGTACACTAACGCATCGACACGGAAGGGAAACAATGTGGCAGCCGCAGATTGGAGGCGTGGTTGCACTCGTTAACCAAGGGGTCATGATTGGCAGTACAAAAAGGGGCGTAATGAAGCAATCTGTTCCTTTGTATGGTTAAAAGCTGAAAAGGAAGGAGAACCTGTGTTGTTATTGTGAGTGTTTTGTTTGTTTTTGTCGTGTCTAAATAACCACTTTGTTTGTTGTTATTAGATGGCTAAACACGATCCGGAGCTGTCGCCAAAGGCCAGCACTTACCCAGACCTCCGGTCCTCCATTATACACTTGGTGAAGGGAGCACACAAATCACAAAAAGTGACGTCAGTCAAGGTCCTATGAGCATGCTCGGGACCCAGACATGGTAATAGTGCTGTGTTCACAACAGTGTATAGACCACACAGTGGAGTACTGACACTTTACGTGCTCAGAACCGACAATCGGTACTGACACTGAGCTTGCTCGGTACCAACACTCGGTACCGACACAGAGATCGGAACCAAGACTCGGCGCCGAAGCTCGGTATTGACGGTACACTCGGTACCGACACGGCACTCAGTGCCGACACGGGCCTCAGTACCGACACTCGCAAGCGAGAACGGGGGCGATAAACGCAGTTACTGCTAGTGGCAAGTTTGCAGGGATGCCCACCTGCAAGTCAGCCACTGGCTAACTACTAGTCAGTGCAAACATGAGACTAGTAGTAGCCTGCACCAGAACCTCGGTCCCTTGGGATCGGGGGCAACAGGTCGCAGTTACTGTCTGTGGCGAGTATCAAGTTAGGCTGAAAAGGAAAATGGCGACACTGTCAGGGTGAGTAGTGGCTTTGTGCCTGCTTGGACGGAGCAGCATTACGTCACCCTCCTCTGATGAGTGTCTTTGGTATAAAGATTTCAGGTTCGGGTGTCTTAAACACCCATTTTGTAATGGTTAATATTCCCTACTTGAAAGGGAACAGTTTGATATTCATGAAACTGAACACTGAAAATATTATCATCCATCTTGATTTAACGTTTTAAAATACTGTACATGTTCACTATAACATGTGTTTTTTTCAAGACATGAGTAAAGCTGGGACCTCACCTGAGAGTGACATCAATGGAGATGTCCACCTTGACCCGGAAGATGATCTCCTGTAGAGTGTTGACAGGCATCACCTTGGCAACGGAGAAGAAGTGGGGGTCTGCCAGAGGGTTCATGAGGTCAGCAGTGAGCTGCACCAACAGAGACTCTGAGCTCACAGGATTCCATGCAGTGACCTGAAACCAAGAGAGAAACCTCCCTGAGGAACTAAGGGGCAGAGCTACCCAACCAGGAGCATACAAGACAAGGCACCATTCTCAAAGATCTCTGCTCCAGATTGACTTCTCAGAAGCTCCTAAATGAAACATCAGAGTTGTTTATTTCATTGGGTGCATTTCTTGAAAAAAGGATACTGATGATGATTTATAAAAAGAGCGTATTTGCCCAGTGTTAAATTAATTTCTAATTTGCTGTCTTCTTCTATTGATAAACTGGATTTGGGTTTCAACACCACAAAAAGACATAACAATCCGAGTCATATCGCAACATATATTCCAGTATACACCAGTTCTGAGAGTCGACAACATTTCATCCTAATAATGGGCATATCCTTTGATCCAATATATAGAGTGACCATGTCCACCATTATAAAGGTTCCCCACAGTAAAAACACAGCAAAGTGTAATAAAGGATGGTGAAGGCATGTCAGAGATGCTGAACTCCATGTACCAGAATGCACTGAGATGCGAGTTGTGATCTAAACAGTAGCAGATCTAAATGCCACCGTTGTGTAAATCACTAAAATATGAACTTGTCTGAGTTTATTTTTACAGACAGCAATTAACTAAAATACTTATATGAATTATAGGATGTTTGTTTCTTTTAATTGTGGGCATTTTACTACCTAATTTAACAGCAGATCCGTAGCCACTCTTTAGACCAATTGAACAGACCTCACAGCACTGGAAAATCACCCTAGCCTGCATCAATCACTAGACAACCACGATACAATCCAGGGTGTTTTTTTACTGTTAAATAGAAAAGCTGCCTGAAAAAGCATTTGTCAATATAGGGTTAAGAAAACTCACCTTCAGTTTGTACTGTGCAGGCTTCTTGAACACCACATTGTAGGTCTGCCCTGTGTATGCAAAGACTGTCAGGTCATCGATCACCCAGCTGAAGGTGACTGAGGAGCCCCTGCTCACCTCCGCAGAGAAAACCTTTGAGACGAACAAACCAGGGAAAGGAATTCAATATACCACACAGCAGCTATACCAGCCACATCACTGCCTGTGTCATGGGACTGCACAGTCAAACTTCCAGATCTGTGGAAGAGGACATGCCCTCAACACACCACTAGTAAAAGGGTCACCGACATCAGCACAACAATAAAACAGCATTATACAAGAGTAAGTGCAAAAACTAGGTGTCCTTTTAGTCCAGTATATATTACAGGTCCTGTTAAATTATCACGCCCTCAACACACCACTAGTAAAAGGGTCACCGACATCAGCACAACAATAAAACAGCATTATACAGCAAAAACTAGGCGTCTTTATAGTCCAGTATATATTACAGGTCCTGTTAAATTATTAGCATTTTAAGAGACAAACCAGTCACATTTAGATCATTTTACTTGTTTACCTGCCCTTTAAGTATCTATGAGAATACTGTTTATTTTGTGCATGTGTGTGTAGTGTACTTTGTACTGTCATAGAAAGTTATGTTACTGAAAAATAATCTTTAAAAGGAAACTTTATATATCTACTTTTTCCTAATATTTATTTTCTTATTTGTTAAATATACCAGGTTATCCTTCATCGCTGTTTCTTAATAGATCCTTATAGAAATTAAATGACAGAACATGTTGATATAAAGTAGTCTTTTTAATATTTAACTTTTGTGAACAAAAACACAACATACCCGGGGTAATAATCTAAGCAGACATTCAGATTGAATGGTGTTTAAACCTGATGCTAAATGGATATGCGAAAAAGATCTGTATCATGGATTTGCCCAGCGGTTAAAACAATGTGGCTGTGATATAGTTTTACTGCACTCCACCTCTAATGAAACTTTATTGAGGGAATTATAGAATACAGATGTGGACTAACTCTAAGTTTGCAAAGTTTTTGCAACAGAAAAAAAATAAACAAGCTCTTAATGTTATTGGGCATACTGGTTTAAAACACAATAATTTACTTTCCCTAGTTTCTGCTTTATTGAACGTGTTGAACGTGTTCCTAAACTATCTTTTTCAACATAATTGTGATTGTTTTGATATTTTTACTAGCATATCTCTGATGATAAATCAGTTTTGACTAGCTATCGGTCCTGCCTGCTCGCTCCGGCACAGGTTCAGAGGGGCGGAAGCAGGTGTATTAGTACTCAAGATGTGCATAAGACATTGTCACACAGAACACTTTATAACCTAGGCAGTGAAATCTGCTGTCCATCTAAATGCTGTTGTGTTGCTTAGCATGTCGAGTTCTTGCTTAAGGTTTTATTACTGGTTCTTACCCTAACCCACCAAAATGATCAATGTATTTATTTATTGCCATAAGGGGCTTGTCATGCATATTCATAAACCTGTTCTGCCCCTCTCAACCTATCCGGAGTGAGCAGGCAGGACAAATGGACCAATCAAAATGCTGGTACAGGAGTCGGGAACCTATGAAATGTTTCTGATTGAACAGGTTGGATTTTAGCAGCTGATGTTATGAATTTAGAAGACATTCTGATAGGAAGACCCGATGCATAACCGACGTGAAACAGCAATAGCGGGGTATGTTAATAAAAATATCAAAACATCACAATTATGTTGAAAAACATATTAGCATAGAAGTAAATGCTTTGTGAATATGTTTTTTCTTGTTGATGTATTTCTCAACAATACAATGAGCCATTACTGTACTGTACCTGCGACACATCTACCAGCATCCTATAGGCACCGGAGGGAAACATGCGGAGCCCTCCCACGGCCTCATGGGACTGCAGTGCCACCGACAGACTCTGAGAGCTGATCTGATTGGACACGGTGATATTGAGGAGCTGGGAGGAGAGAGAGGCCAGGAGGACAGGGGCAGAGGAGAACCAGGTGTCCAAGGTGTCCCTCTTGCAGCCGGGTGCCTGTCCCAGGACCTCTGGGGGGCAGGAGGGCTGGAAAGGGGCTGCAGAGAGCAGGACGGGGGCAGACCAGGTTGCAGTGGCATTGGAGCCAGCCAGGATCTTAATAACGACCAGAGCTGGCTGCTTGAGAAACAGATGGATGTTTCCTCTGGTGGGTTGGGGGTGGATGATCTGCAGACCCGCCACTCTGCTGTGGATCGCCACAGTGCAGCTCTCAGTTGTGCTGCTGACGGGGTTGCTGACTGCCACGCTGTAGGTGTAGGGGCCAGGCTGGCTGGGGGCTGTGTTTAGAAGGGGGGTGACTGCATAGCTCCGCATGCTGTCTGTGTAAAGCACACGCAGGTCACACACAGTCTCATCCACCCAGTCGAGGGAGGGCTCCAGCGCGGTCAGCCCCCCCTCCCACCAGCCTGGCCCCCGCAGGGAGAGGAAGCTCTGGCGCCAGGGTGAGCCGGGGGAGGAGGGGCAGTGCAGGAGGGAGCCCGGCCCCGCGTCGTGCTGCAGGGCCAGGATGTCGTCAGGATAAGCGTGGATCTCCTGAGCAGAGAGCAGCACCTGCAACACAAGCACAGGGCTGAGTCAACAGGGACAGCTAAGGCTTTAACAGTCATAGAGGTCTAGTTTAATCAACACTGGTCAATAAATCACTCCTGTATGGACAACAACACTGTCATCTATGGGTTAAAGTGTGGTTGTGTTAGGATCTACCCTCATTTAGATCACTGAAATAGATCACATTGCAGTTATACTCCTGTACGTTTCTAAGTGGTATGTAGCCACCTTTCTCATACTCTCTTTGTTGTGTTATGATTTTCAGAAAAAGCATACAACAGAAAAAAAGACCAAAAGCCACTGTAACAGATTCTGGCAGACAAGCAGATAGACAGGCAGTTAGGCAGGCAAACAGTCAGATCGACGGAGAGACTGACTTATAAACAGGCAGGTAGGTAGATAGATAGACAGACAGGCAGCCAGATGGACAGACAATCTGACAGACAGGCAAGTAGGCACACAGGCAGACAGACAGACAGACGGGCCGGCAGAGAGAGCGACAGAGAGACAGTCATGCAGACAAGCAGGTAGGCTGGTTGTCAGGCAGGCAGGCAGACAGACATACAGGCAGCAAGTACTCACGTTGATGTGAGTGGGCTCTGTGCACGGCGCCAGGCTGAGGGGCAGCTCTGCCACCAGGTAGTAGAAAGGCGGGGTGGCAGTGTGGCGTGGGGGCAAGGGCAGGGGCAGGCTGTAGGAGCTGCAGGGGGAGGTGACGGGCAGGCAGCTCTCTCTCAGGTGGCACCACTGTTGCCCTCCCGCACAGCCCCCAGTGGTGTTACACAGGGGCAAATCAGAGCAACAGGCAAATGGGTTCTGCAAAGAGGAGCAGCCTGGGGGGCAGAACACAGAGAGAACAAAAACAAGAGAGGAGGCATTAGGACAGGGGAACAGTAGGGTAGGGTCTTTTTACACTATTATATTCTGTAAAGTTCAGGAAAATGACATTTAAGTTAGTCATCCCCGTTTCAGGGACATGTATAAAAACAAATGCAATTTTTGACTTTGCTAAATAAGCTGAAGTTTGTACTCAAGTTGCCCAGAGCAGGATTCATTCACAATCGAATTAGTGATTCTCTAGATAGATGTAAACATGTAAGTGTGACAAATGGACAGACAGGCAGTGCCTCTAGATTCTGATATGCTAAATAACTTGTGCTAAGTTTTAAGTTTCATCATAATTGGATAAAAGGTTGTCCAGATATAAGTGTGACACACAGACAGACAAACAGCCCCCCATATAACCTCAGATTATGATAAACTCGACTTGTGCTGAAGAAGGTCCGGACCAACTTTCACCACAATTGGACGAGGGATGTTCTAGATATACGCAGCCCTGTGTGAGATGTGTAAAGGCGACGGTTGACTTGTTCTCAGAGAGCTCTGGTATGGATGATGTTACCTGGAGGGACGAGGTGCTGTGTAGGGCTGCAGTAGGGCCTCAGGATCTGGATGCGAGCCTCGGTGAGCTGGCTGATGGGCTGGATCACAAACTCCACTGAGACCAGCTGACCAGCGTGGCTGAACCACAGCCCGGGGAACACCATCCACTGGGAAGAGAACAGCACCGACACACTGAGCACACACACACTGCTTTCCTCTTACAGGAACACTCTGCTGAAGAGAACAGCACACACACACTGAGCGCACACACACACTGTGCGCACACACACACTGAGCACACACACACTGTGCGCACACACACACTGAGCACACACACACTGCTTTCCTCTTACAGGAACACTCTGCTGAAGAGAACAGCACACACACAGTGAGCGCACACACACACTGTGCGCACACACACACTGAGCACACACACAATGCTTTCCCCTTACAAGAACACTCTGCTGAACTAGAAAACACTTGGGAGGGCATGTTCAAAATGTGGAAAGTAAATGTACTCGATTCAATTCAAAGTATACATCTGCTTATAAAGTGATTTTAGCTAATAAAATAATTCCATAAATGATCAGCACCATGCACATCCATTCACTGTATAGGTCCAAACGTGTAGTTTTGAAATAATGTTTCAACACACTATGAAAAATGTATCCTGAGTGGTACAGACTGCCTTAGCCCATGTAGTTCCTGGTTGTTTTCTCCCTATCCCAAATAACCTCTTAATTTAAACAGTATAGTTTGATTGTATATCACCATACACTAGGCTGTATTGTTTTGATGGAATTCATACTAAAAGCTCTGTAAATATGGATTTTGAATGACTATTTGATAGGAGACTGTCTTAGCCAATGCAGAGTAAGCAGGTCATGTTTGGCCAGTCAATATGGTCTCTCCATTATTACCTCAACGCCCAGGGGCCCTGGGGCTGGAGCAGCAGGCAAGACAGAGAGCTCCCTCACTGGGTACATCCCCGACATCACAGGCACTCCCGTCAGGAAACTGTCTACACTGGGAAGGGGGGCTGCAGACAGAGGGGGCAGGAGGGGCGAGAGGGCAGGGGACAGGAGAGAGGGGCAGGAGGGGAGGGGAGAGAAAACAGAGGGAGGGAATAGGATAAAGACAAGGTTTTATCACAATTGAACAAATGTTTCTATGTAAATACATACAGACAGACTGACACAGCCTCCATATACCCCCAGATTATGATAAACTCAATAATTTGTGCTTAAGGTGGTCTTTAGCAAGTTTCACCAAAATTGGATACAACGTTCTGCATATATATGCACAATTTTAGAAAGACAGTCAGGAAGACATACAAACAGCATCTATATACCCCGACATTATGTTAGATTGAATAATTTGTGATAAAGAAAGCCCTACGGAAGTTTGGACAAGCGGTTCTAAAGTTACTGTATATGTAAGAACTGAGGCATGGTCTACTGTATGGTGCTTACTGTGTAACTAGCGAAGACATACACAAGAATACACACACACACTGTGAAGAACTTCTGGGAAGATATAATGCAATCTAGAGGGAGTGACTAACAGCTGAATCTCAGTCATCAGGTTCATTATAGCACACACACACACACACACAGAGGAATGTATAGCTAACATCATGCAGACGTTGCATTGACTCACATTAAGTGTAAATTTACTATTCTAAAATGGATCAAGGATCACCACTATGGGAAAGTTGGGGCAAAACAAAATATTTTGCCATTTATAGTTTTCTCCTAAACTGATGAAAGGGGGTCTGCATCATGAGTGTCTTTCAGAAAACACCCTCCTTGATCACACAACTTGATCACAGTGAAGACATTGCATTGACTCTCATTAAATTAAAACTTAAGATTCCTAACTTGAACCTCCGAGACACTCCACACAAGAGAAACAAATCTGTATGGCATATTTACTTTTATCAAGTATTTTAGTCTTGAGCTCACTTTACCACAGATGAACAGATTCTTCCTCTCACAGCCCGTCCCTCTCCCCCTACCTGCCACAGCTTTCTCATCTCACAGCCCGTCCCTCTCCCCCTACCTGCCACAGCTTTCTCATCTCACAGCCCGTCCATCACCTCTTACCTGCCACAGCTTTCTCATCTCACAGCCCGTCCCTCTCCCCCTACCTGCCACAGCTTTCTCATCTCACAGCCCGTCCCTCTCCCCCTACCTGCCACAGCTTTCTCATCTCACAGCCCGTCCCTCTCCCCTTACCTGCCACAGCTTTCTCATCTCACAGCCCGTCCCTCTCCCCTTACCTGCCACAGCTTTCTCATCTCACAGCCCGTCCCTCTCCTCTTACCTGCCACAGCTTTCTCATCTCACAGCCCGTCCCTCTCCTCTTACCTACCACAGCTTTCTCATCTCACAGCCCCTCCCTCTCCTCTTACCTGCCACAGCTTTCTCATCTCACAGCCCGTCCCTCTCCTCTTACCTGCCACAGATTTCTCATCTCACAGCCCGTCCCTCTCCTCTTACCTGCCACAGCTTTCTCACAGATGAACAGATTCTTCCTCTCACAGCCCGTCCCTCTCCACTGCCCCCCGGCACTGCTCTCCATCTGAATGCAGTTCTGGCCCGGATTCACGGAGCCCCAGTTCTGGAAGGAGTCCAGCAGAGTCCCATCTACCCATCTGAGCTCCCCCTTGCTGTGCTCACTGAGTCCGAGCCACATGGCTCCAGCCCTGAATACGCATGCACACACACAGAGGAGACTCTCAGCACTCTCACAGCATTACAAACCAGACACGGGGCGGCAGCATAAGCAAACAGCCGTCAGCATTAAGACATACAGGCCCATGTTTTCAAAGCGTTTCCTCCATTCTTTAATGAGCTACTATTTTTTTGAAAGGACAAAGAATCATATTGATGTAACAATAGCTGACGAGAACTTGGGTTATATTACTTAGAGGGTTTATTCTAATTTGCAAAAATAACCAGCGTTTTATTTTTTTCATAAAATTGGAGTTCAATAAAAACTGTAGTAAACACTTTGAAAATATGATCCATAGATTCCAGGTCTAGTGACTGGAACTAAGGATGAAGAAAAATCAATTGGGACAAACTTGGACCAGTTGTGCCTTGAAACATGTGATCTCATATTAAAAACATCACGAACAAGCTAGTTCTGTCTAGATGTGAGTTTCTGCCAAGAGTGGTACAGTACTTGTATTTAAGGTTAAAAGAAGGATGGATAACATTCAGAGGTACCAAGATGTTTGGTAAACAAGCAGTTTGAGTAGAGATAATAAGCAATACACTTCCCACTCCGTCATTCTGTATTTCTAGAAAATAGATAACATTTTTGAGAATGAGATGGCACTAGCAGGGTGATATGATAATAAATAGATCATAAAAATGTTTTATTTTGCAATATATCTTTAGGACGTTGCATTTTAACAATACATTGATGTTGAGACATGTCGTCACACTGAAATGTTTAAACTCACATTGGAAAGGCTTGCTGAATGAAGCCCTGTACCTCCGCACTGCTGACTACCACCAGGTCTGCCCCTGGAGTCAGCTGACAAGACTGTCTGGCAGCCTGCCACGACTCCTGCGACTGGCTCAGCCAATAGCAGTGCAGGTTCGTCAAGAGGACCCGCCCCCCTCTAGGGCAGGATGAGTCATCTGGCAGAAAAACAGAAAGAAGAAAAGTTGATTTGTATTATCAGACCCAACACACTTAACCAAACCTCATCAATCCTTCACTCTGTATCTCGCAAAGTCATGGAGGGGTCAATGACACACAGGTCAACTAAGTGACATAAAAGGCTGTTGGGAAATCTCGGAGCTCCAGTTCAAGGTCACAGAATCCTTTGTTTTTCGCTGTAGGGGCAGATCCAATATGGATCCAGTCTTGTACAGTAACACTATTAGATACATACTTAGTTTCTATTTATTTTCAAGGTAATCTATTAACCAGAAGTAGGCCATGACTGCCATCATGAATAGGCCTGTCCTCTGTTTTTCTCTGTACCCTTTGTACAGTTACACAGCTAGAGACAAACTTGCTTCCTCGTGATTTTCAAGGGACTCCATTAACCAGAAGATGATGCCCCTGTAATAATAGCTGCAGATACCACATGGAACCACAGATCTGAATGCATACTGTGAGCTCCAGGTCATGCAGACGGCAGCTACAATAGTATTTCGGGGCTGAATGAAAAGTGTGACATCATCCAGCTCTGTTAGAGCTCAGAACATGTCAGGACCATGCATGTCCCAGCCCAATGAGAGCAGTCATGAAGAAGCAGATCACCATGAACCGCCACATGCACATGTCAAGATGTCATATAAGGATGCCTCCATACAGTAAATCCCCAAACTCGGATACTTTCAATCAGCACATTTACAAACTATAATCCTCATTTAAAAATGAACTGATCCATGATCAGTTCATTTTTAAATTTGAGTATGCAGAATACTAAAAGTATATTTTCAATATGTAGCATGCTGGTGTAATCCACCCCAAATGACAGACAGGCAAACTTATTTTTAATGCCATGGGATTTCAACCCATGCACGCTAATTACCAGAGCTCAGTATTCAGCATCCTACCAAAGTTGCATCTAAACAGGGAATTCTGGAGCATGAATAAATATTGCATTTTTTTAATGGGGTTTGTTTTGATCTTTTGAAACACATAGAGCAGATATTTCAACATGGGTTTATAAGGCAGCAGCAGTCTAACCTCCAGGTACAGTTGGTACACCAGAGTGTAACCAGTAACCTGCAACACTTTGTCCCATATTTGCTCTAAGTAAAGTCCAGGCAGAGTATTGCAGTGGGGGCAGGTTAATGGCTACACTGATATAGTTAATATTTCAAGGCAGCAGCAGTCTTTATAAAGACCCTTTTAAAACCGTATGGGAGACCATGGTTTAACAGCACGACAGATCAAAATGTTTTCTCATTCTTCTGTCTCGGATACACGCCCCCATTATATTTGCACAACCACTGGTTGCTGGATATTACACAAATCCTCCTAAACAATACCCTGACTGATGCAAACCTAGAGGAGCGTTTGCACAGCGTTGCTATGCGCCAGTGTGCCAGGATGTCAGAATATTGATCATACCAGGATAAGACAAGGGTTTCAGACAGCATGGCAGTCAGCAAACTAGCTGGGGGTCTGCTCGACACTGAACCACTAGACTTTCAGAGAAGCCTTTCATTGTTGAATCGACAAACACGTTTTTCAATTTTCTATTCATTATTCAGTGATTCGATGAACCCTCCATATCGTCCATTTTATGAGTGAAACTAAAAAATAATGTATATAGCTGCTGTAAGTTTCAATATCCAAATACAGTAGTTTTACTGCTATGGCCAAAAGTATTGCATCACCTAGAATGTTAGGATTGAGACATTATATATATATATATATATATATATAGATGTGCTCAAATTTGTTGGTACCCTTACAGCTCATTGAAATAATGCTTCATTCCTCCTGAAAAGTGATGAAATTAAAAGCTATTTTATCATGTATGCTTGCATGCCTTTGGTATGTCATAGAATAAAGCAAAGAAGCTGTCAAAAGAGATAAATTATTGCTTATTCTACAAAGATATTCTAAAATGGCCTGGACACATTTGTTGGTACCCCTTAGAAAAGATAATAAATAATTTGATTATAGTGATATTTCAAACCAATTAGTTTATTTAATTAGTATCACACATGTCTCCAATCTTGTAATCAGTCATTCAGCCTATTTAAATGGAGAAAAGTAGTCACTGTGCTGTTTGGTATCATTGGGTGCACCACACTGAACATGGACCAGAGAAAGCAAAGGAGAGAGTTGTCTGAGGAGATCAGAAAGAAAATAATAGACAAGCATGGTAAAGGTAAAGGCTACAAGACCATCTCCAAGCAGCTTGATGTTCTTGTGACAACAGTTGCAAATATTATTAAGAAGTTTAAGGTCCATGGAACTGTAGCCAGCCTCCCTGGGCGCGGCCACAAGAGGAAAATCGACCACAGAGTGAACAGAAGGATAGTGCGAATGGTAGAAAAAGAACCAAGGATAACTGCCAAAGAGATACAAGCTGAACTCCAAGGTGAAGGTACGTCAGTTTGTGATCGCACCATCCGTCGCTTTTTGAGCGAGAGGGCTCCATGGAAGAAGACCCAGGAGGACTCCACTTTTGACAGAAAAACATAAAAAAGCCAGACTGGAATTTGCTAAAATGCATATTGACAAGCCACAATCCTTCTGGGAGAATGTCCTTTGGACAGATGAGTCAAAACTGGAACTTTTTGGCAAGTCACATCAGCTATATGTTCACAGATGAAAAAAATGAATCTTACAAAGAAAAGAACACCATACCTACAGTGAAACATGGAGGAGGCTTGGTTATGTTTTGGGGCTGCTTTGCTGCGCCTGGCACAGGGTGCCTTGAATCTGTGCAGGGCACAATGAAATCTCAAGACTATCAAGGCATTCTGGAGCGAAACGTACTGCCCAGTGTCAGAAAGCTCTGTCTCAGTCGCAGGTCATGGGTCCTCCAACAGGATAATGACCCAAAACACACAGCTAAAAGCACCCAAGAATGGATAAGAACAAAACATTGGACTATTCTGAAGTGGCCTTCTATGAGTCCTGATCTGAATCCTATCGAACATCTATGGAAACAGCTGAAACTTGCAGTCTGGAGAAGGCACCCATCAAACCTGAGACAGCTGGAGCAGTTTGCTCAGGAAGAGTGGACCAAACTACCTGTTAACAGATGCAGAAGTCTCATTGAGAGCTACAGAAAACGTTTGATTGCAGTGATTGCCTCTAAAGGTTGTGCAACAAAATATTAGGTTAGCGGTCCCATCATTTTTGTTCATGCCATTTTCATTTGTTTTCTTATTTACAATATTATGTTGAATAAAAAATCAAAAGCAAAGTCTGATTTCTATTAAATATGGAATAAACAATGGTGGATGCCAATTACTTTTGCCAGTTTCAAGTTATTTCAGAGAAAATTGTGCATTCTTCGTTTTTTGTGGAGGGGTACCAACAAATTTGAGCACGTCTGTATTTATACATATATAGCCATAATAGTAGTACAGTATTTCATGTTTCAAAATTTCACATTTTTCAATTTGTGTCAGTTTTCCGTTAAGTATATGTAATTCAATATGTTAATGTAACATTATTCAGCAGGTTTCATTCGACTTTATGAAGAAAAATTAGTTAATTCTATAGGGTGACACAAAACCTTTGGCCATAGCTGTATTATTATTCAAATATGTAAACAAACACTGAGTCTACAGAGTCCTCATACTTGCGTAGTATGCACACATTAAGGTTAAGCATATTAGTATAATATACAGCCAAATGCAATCAAAAACGTTATTAGAAGGTTAAGAGTGCCAGACAGAAGTTTAGTTAACATTGGTGCGTAATCAAGGCAGCTATTGCGTTCACCGTGTAGTGTGACAGACAGACAGGAGGGAAGGACGGACAGACACAATCTGCACATAAGGGTCCTCATTTCTCAAAACAAGTTCTGTTTACATGATTGTTGGTGCCACTGTAGATCTCCAACAAGAAAATTGCAGTGACTTTCAATTCAAAATTAGAGCTATCAATATCATGACAAAACAAATCACTAAACCCTGCAGACACTCTACGCACATATCAAAATGTCATTGACATATGGATGGACAGACATCTCCTATATGCACAGATACTGACACTCTCAGTACCTTGTGGTAAAAAGTTCCCAAGTTTCACCTAAACTGGATGAGTTATTTTCTAGATAAATGTAAATCTCCTGCAGGAGGAGTAAAGGGTAGCCATTTGATGATTAAATACACAAACAAAATTGATCAAATGTAAAACTACTTCCAAAAGCAAGTGCAATTTGAGACAACTTTGGAAAGTCAGTTTACCTACAGAGAGAAGTTATTTCTCTTAGAGCTGTTTTTTTCCGAAAAAAGAAAGGCAGCTGATGTTTCAATGTTACAGAAAGGTTGCCTAGCGATGGCTGAGGCCTACTTGCACTTAAACCTACGCCAATGGAGACTATATCACCTCACTATGGCAACCGGACAAAGAGCCTTATCAATCCCTGGCACCCATTAAATTCATACGCAGTAAAAAGAAACGTGAAAACATCACAAAATAAAAGTCCTTTTCCCAAAGTATAAAAATAATGGATAAGGAACCTGTTTATTAAGGAGTTAGTGGTTCAATGAAAGCTATCACCTGAAAGCTTGCTGTGTCATAGAAGCCAAAAATATACAGGAACCCTGAAGTGCTTTTGAGCTTAAAATGCAACAGCTTTCTTAAAGTATGATTAGAACTGTGTGTGGCACTGCACCTTTAAAAAGAACAAACTGAGTGCAGACAAACCCAACCCAGGGAGGGGCTTCAACACTCCAGCCAAGTTTTAATTGCTGCTTTTAACGTGTGACCTTTTTAATGCTGATTTACCAGTAGAGACGGCAAAAGAGAAGAAAACTATGACAAAACCAAAAACATTCAGGGATAAGCCGAATACATTGGGAAGGGCAAACTATACCAAACGGGAAGAATAAGCTGTAACAAACGTGTGATGTTTCTGAGGTGTGATATACATGGATATGATAACTGGATGTGTGTGTCAGGATATAGTAACTACACAATAGTATGTCTCGAATTGGTTTTATGTAGTGATTACCAGTAAAAACCAATGAGAGGCAAATTACTAAAGGATAATATATTCTGACTAATATGTTATTTTATAATTAGTTTTTTTTTTATGGATAGCAGCTCTAATAATCTGGTCACATTCTTAAATCATCGTAGCAAAAACAAACAAAAAAAATGAAATATATGCATTTTCTCGTTTTTTCTTTACATTTTTTTAATAGTTTCCATTTGTTTGTGATTATTTTGTCATTTTTGTTGACCGGGTCTCCTTGAAATCAAGATGAAAATAATAATAAACAAAGCCGGTGTCTATCAAAGTCCCTGTATTGTGTGTCTGGAGAAGTTTTCTTGGTTCTCCCACTGAGCGCAAATACAGATCTGAGAGGTTAAGCCTATGTCAGCAAGGCTTTTTTTTTTCTTCAATTCGTCTTGTTGGTCTGAACCTTGTTTCAAAGCTCTCGTCATTGATTGGCTGAATGTCCATGGCTTTATTTTCAATGCAGTTGACATTACAACAAGAGCCACACTACACATGACATATGAAAGGGTTAAACAATGAGAATCAAATGCAATACTTCCCCTAGCATACTCTGTGCTGCACTTCCATTCACTGAATATATTTGATCATCTATAACCCCTGGAAATAGTAGTACATATTGCAGCAAATGTCTGTGCAGTTGAAGATGCTAACAATCAAATGCAGGCTACTGCTTCCCAAGATGTAACCATTATTAATATAGCTGTGTGAACCCACGCATCAGCAGATCAACAAGAATAGGGAGAGCGAATCCCATCCCAATCACAGCAGTGCTTCAGAACATTCAGTACATGGCAACAATGTAACTATGACAGACAAGCTGCTGTCTGCATGCCCACAGAGCTGACCGACTCCACCGCAAATACGATCTCAACAGCTCCTGTAATAAACTGCATTCTGTGTTAGGAAGCAATGCTGAAGGGCCACCTTACCGCACATGGCATTTGCCACAAAGCTGAGGATCCAGAGCTGAAGCCACGTTGCCATTTTCAAATCCACAGGAGTGGGGATATGCTAGCTACCAATGTGAAGAAACATGCAGTGCAATAGTACCTTCCAGAGCACAGGAACAAGTCAGAAGAGCAATTGTACAAGGAAATATCCAACTGTAGTGTACAGTACTTTAAAAGACCCACTTGTGACTTGTAACAGTCAGTTGATCTAGTCATTCATAAAGTCGATTTTATGGCAAGAATCCAACACCATTCTTGTAGTTTTAATGGTAGGCGGGGTTAGTCCTTAGTAGCCATGGGCTTCTAATGTCCAAAGATTTAGTAAATATAAATAAAGAATTATTAACGCACAATGTTTAATAGCTAATGATTAATGAGCGAATCATGATTAACAATTGATTATTCATTATAACTTTAGTTCATGTTAAAAATCAAGAAATACTGTAGATACTGTATTATAAAGGATGATATTATACAGTTCACTTAATACTATTACTACTACTACTACTAATAATAATAATAATAATAATAATAATAATAATAATAATAATAGGCTATTGTAACTATAAGAACATGTAAGCCATTTATTAGAAGCCTTGTAATTACAGTATTTAATAATATACACGCGTAACGTGTCATTAAGATGATATTGTAATAAACTGTTATTCCCTGTTAATAATCATCAAACCCTTTAATAAAACATGTAGAGATGTATTTTATGTATTTAAATTAAGGAAAGCTTTCCTCAAAATTCTTGAAGTGCTGAGGTTTGCCTCACGATACTGTAGTATTTTATAAGATCACGATTTCTGTTGCATCCACACATACATTCTCACCGAACAGGACCTCAGCTCTCATTACTCTCAGTCCTTCAGGTCTTGTGCTGGGTTTCCACCTGCCCCTATAAATCAGAGGGTCCCGTATGATTGTGGATATTAGACATCTGATTCCACACTGGACAGCGAAGCTGAGCAATGCCAACATGGAGATGGGCTGGTGATTCCAATCTCAAGTCTAAATAGCGATGGACTAGCCAGTGCATCACTGTGCGCTCTGTTTAGAGGGTGCGTTTAAAACCTGCCAGGATGACAGCGACTCTGCCAGTTGTTTCCATAGCTCCTGTGTGTGGTGCAGCTTGACTCCAATAAAGTTCAGACTCTGAGAACCACTCTCTTTTTGTCCTGTTGTGGCTCAATGAATAGACGTCCTCCTCTGTCCTGGCGATGTTCTCCCCACTCCCCTCATAACTCTCCACTCCACTCTGATAGACGTTCCCGCACTCTGAACACCCCCCCCCGCCCCCCCAGTTCCCTCGTAGCTCTCCACTCCTGTCTTCACTGCTCTGATAAACGTCCTCCTCTGTCCTAGACGTTCCCCCACTCTGAACACTAGCTCTTTACCCACCAGAGACACCCCCATTGTCTATGTGACCTGGGGGCTGTGAGATTCTAATTCAGAACACAATATCAAACCTGCCAGCCTAGTTTCACTCTCTCTCACATATACTTTTTTTCTTGAACTTTGTATCTAAATTTGAATGATCTGGGGTTCATTCAGAATCCACTCTTTCTTGCAATTCTTTCTTTCTCTTGATTTTATTTGGTTTGTTTGTTTCTTCTTTCTGTTTTTTCTCTGAATTATTTCCAATGTATTTCTTTTTCTTCAGTCACTTCTTTATTTCCCATTGTTTTTATCAATCTATTTCTGATGTTACAGGTTCTCTCATCCTCCCTCCTTCTTCCTCTTATGTTCTATTTTTATCTTTCACCTCTTTCTTGGTTGCTTCCCTTGAAACATTTTTCATCGGCTTGACTTTTCTTTCTTTTTTCGAGGCCTCTCTCCCTCTCTCTATGCATCTCTTCTCTCTCCCTCTCTCTATGCATCTCTTCTCTCTCCCTCTCTCTATGCATCTCTTCTCTCGTTCTCCCTCTCTCTACGAATCTCTTCTCTCGTTCTCCCTCTCTCTATGAATCTCTTCTCTCGCTCTCGAGTTTTGTGCCTAAACACAGCACTGTATTCAGACTAAGTGCAAATCTTGCATGTTATTAAAGAGCTTCTTTCTGAAATATCAAAGTTACCACCCCTACTGTATTCATCTAGTTTATATTCGTTTTGTATCATTTTCTGTTTCAGTCATCACATCCTGGTGACTTTTTAAAACTCAGAAGCACTCCTGTGGGAATCATGTCAAACCTTCAAGAGTAACCATTAACCAGTCCCCCTGCAACACACTAGAACAGATGTGGTGTTCCATACATCCTCTAAGGGAGTGTTACAGGGGGACGAATCCCTTTAAAATATTCTGATAAGCAACACCTATCACAAGTACGTTCCATCCACACAGACCGACTGGTGGGGACATTTGTTCTTCATTTTACAACAAAAATTGCTATCTGACTCCACTACCCATCACTATTGTAAAGTTAACAAAACAAAACAACAATGTTCACTATGTTTAACAGTGCTTCCTGAGTACAATATTTGTTTTGTGATTGATAATACATGAATACGCTGGGTGTAGGTGCCTCTGATTGTAAGATCCATAATGTCGCACAGTTTGAGCAGTGTGACTGCACTGTATCACAGTGAATGTCACCCACAGACACTCCCACACACCGCCAGATTCTCTTACCCAGTTTCTTCTAGACAGCCTATGTAAAAACATTAGAGTGACAGATACCCCTTGATTCTGGCACCCTCAATAACGTGCTAAAGAATGCAGAATTCATTACAATGGACACGCTGATTCCTGTGTGCAGCATTTTTGGTTGTTGTCTTTGAATACATATCCTGTAAAATCAGAGGAATAATGAATGCTTGTTTGAAATTATGAAAACGACAAAATCCCCCTCAAAATCTTTCATTTAGCTACATTCTGAGGCTAGACCACTGACCAACCGTATTTTAATACTCTGTATTAAAAAACAATATTGATTTTCACAATAATTAGAAACCTCAGGAAGCTCCACTGCATTCAGACAGAATATCTTGCTTTAAAAAAAATGACAAGGGTCCCCGAGTGGCTGAGAGCGCAGGATGAGTCACACAGCTTGGACGGCGCTGGGGACCCCAAGGGGAGCGTCACATTGGCTCTGATGCTCCCGGGGCAGGGGATGGGAATCCAGCAGGGACTGCATCTCCTCATCACGCGACAGCGAACCCTACTGGCCAGACACTGAGCACATTCAGAGTGGATGAGAGGCAGGGCTGGTCTCTGTTCTCTGGGATACGTAGCCCGCCCACCTCTGCTGTGGATTGCTCGGCGTAAAAGCGATTCTGGCTTTAGGCTCGTGAGATCGGAGGACGCTCACACACCCTCAGAATGTCTGCGATGTGTGGGGACTCGCTGCGGTGAGGAGAAAAAACATAATTGGACATTCCAAATTGGGGGAAAAAAATAAAAATAATAATTGGTCACTTGAAATTTAAAAAAATAATAATAAAAAAAGAACATTTTAAAAATAAAAATACATAAATAAAAAAATTTAAAAAACAAAAAGAAACCAAAACATTGAATCGCAATATTCTTACAATAACAATAAAGGCACTGTTTAAAGGTTCTAAAACTACGGGTTCGGGAACAAATACAGCCGCCTCATGGGAAGCGAGGACTTTCATTTTTGAAATAGTTTACCCAAGGATTTAATTTTCAAACTGTCGGCACTCCAATTTGTAGAATACTGGAAACGTTGCCTTACTCAGATATATATATATAACAACAGCCTATGATTCAACTCTTTCTCACTCTCAGAACAACATGTAAATAATAGTGTGTTTACTTAATCTACCCAACAGGACTGGTACAGGGTCAATAAGGACATGAATCTAGTATTTCTGAAGTGGCCTGCAGACTGCACACAACACATACTGTACGTTCTGTCAGGCCAACTCAAGGAAATCAGGACTTTTAGGGTAAAATATGAGGATTCATGCTTCAACAAAAACAGTGGTGGTTTGGATTATCCACAGGATTTAACTCAAACCTGGGCCTTCACTGGTGAGCAGCTAGAGCCGAACACAACGTATGTTTTGAAATAACTACTCCAGTTCTGATAGGAATCTCCTTATCCAGCCATCTATGAGATTTCCATAAGGGGGTTTCTTAGCTACAGGAGTACACCAGGGATGACACTGTCATGTTATCCTTCTAAACAGAACTCTCCTCTGTACAGTAACAACAGGAGGAAGGGTGGGTGTGAGGGACTATACTTAACCTTTTCTGCAGCCACTGTAAATAGAACTCAGTGTTGCCCTCTGCTGTGCCCAGTAAACATTGCAAATTATACAGTGGAATTGACTTCCCCACTTTCTTCTATAAGGATTCCAAGTCAGTTCATCCTACGATATACCCTCTCAGTACAGAATGCGTATAACCTGTGATGTAACCAGCGTCAGAAAGGCTTTACTTTCTAAACCTCAGCACAGCTCAGCCTCCAGACACTCAATGAAACTGACACTGACCTGCACCTTCAAAACAGAGATCTACATCATTTAAAGAAAAATAGCTAAAAACTTGAATATATTGACACAATATAAAGTAAAACAGTTTGAAGGTCAAATGGACTTCCCCAGAGTGAAAACTAAACCATGTACAGAAGAATGGGAAGGGACTTGGAAATTGTTATGCTGTAACTTTTCCCTCTTGGAAACTGTGAGTAAGTAAATCTCTACAGAGATTTCTGCATCTTACTAGAGGTCACTTTTCAAACCACCACACTTCAGAACATCAGCCTTTTCTGAAGCAGACTGGGCAGTTGGAACCTGGTAACTAAAGACCTACACAGAAACCCAGATGAATGAAAACTGGTGCAGCCACATAGCCTGGTTCTTACCGATGGTCTGTGTGCCCTCGCTGTCCTTCACGCTCCACACAGCGGACATCTCTGTCCCTCTCTCGCTGTTGAGCCAGATTTCCACACTGTGCCTCTGTTCCACCAGCAGGGGGCACTCCAGCTCCACCGGGCCGGCTGGCATGACCACGGTGATGAGACGGCTCTGCCACAGCGTGCTGGCCCCAGTGTGTGCCCACACCCCCACCCTGTAGGTCCCTGGCAGGGCGTATTTGTAGCGTGCCCGTGTATCGCTGGAGTTGAGCGGTGTGGAGCCGTCCCCAAACTCCCACTGGTACACAGTGCCTGGCACGGCTGTGCTGGCACTCAGCTCTACAGGCTGGAACACACTGTGGTACCTGAGGGCGTGTAACACCAGGTTTACCTGCGGACACACAGAGACACCGTCTTTAAACACAGAAAATATTCTGACTCTCTCTTGGGCTAAAGTCCTACCCAGGTTTTCATCACAATTGGATTCCATCTTCCTACCGGTAATACTACCACTTCTGGAAAAAAAATCATTACATTAGAAAGTTGATATGTAAGTATGTGTGTGTATGTGTCAGTATGTGTCAGTGTGTGTCAGTATCTGTATGTGTCAGGGTGTGTCAGTGTGTGCGTGCCGTGGTCTCACTCACCTGCACAGGGAAGGCTTTCAGGATGACAGTGCGTCCGCACACGGAGGTCCGCACCGCGTTGGAGCACACCTCCCTGCAGGCCTGTGCGGCGAGCCCGGGGGAGGAGGGGGGAGGCAGGGAGCCACACAGGCAGCGCTCCTTGGGGTCCAGGCTCCAGTGGGTCTCAGTGCGCCGGTGACACAGTGCATTGCAGGAGGCTGCAGTGTGCGGAGGCCCATCCAGAGAGGAGTAGAGCAGAACTGCATCCTGCTGCTGCTGCTGGGGCCTCTGAACACAGGACACGTAGCTGTCAGCTGCAGGGACACAGGGACACAGGGACAGGCTCAGGAAGGCTATGCTGAGCCTCTCAGGAGCCGATTTGTTAATCTTGCATTGTTATTGCATTCTAGAAAGATGTGTTGCTTATTTATTGGCTGTTTGTTATTTGTTGAAAACTTGAAATGCTCGATGTTAAAACAATTTCATGCACAACACAGTAAATGCTTTTTATTCATTAGTTTTGTTTTTTATAATAATTACACAACATTAATGAAGGGATCTGGCAAGTTTTAAGTACTGTACTCTTTTTCTTGTTAAGCTTCCCTTTGTATCGCGTTACCTGCCACATTCTGTCGCTGGTGGTTGTTAGAAATACTTCAGTGAGATATACGGTTGTAACCCATAAAAACCAATAAAACACCCTGATACAAAAAAATTCAATTGGTGTATATTCAATAAACACAAGAAAAACGCTGGAAATGGTTACTGAATTCACATTGACTTGATCCCTTTCCCTTTCGTTCTGAATACTCCCAACTCATGACTATCAGGAAATTCCTACATTTCTATTGGAGGATTGTAACACGCTTGGAGATTTAAAACAAGATTACAATTAGAAACTGAGCATTATTCTTGCTAGCAAGATCTAAAGCTATATTACGGGGTATTTACTCGCTCGTGGAATTTAAAACAGAATCGCAAATTGTGGCGAAATGTAAAAAAATGCCTAAACACACAAAACCCCCAGAAGAATATGCCTGTGACCATAAGGATTTTGTTGTGGAAGACAGCAAAGGAAAGAAGGTACATTTGAAGTATTAAGAACATAATAACATAAGAAAGCTTACAAACGAGAGCCCATCTTGCTCATTTGGTTTTAGTAGCTTATTGATCTCAGAGTCACATCAAGCAGCTTCTTGATGGATCCCAGGGTGTCAGCTTCAACAACATTACTGGGGAGTTGGTTCCAGACCATCACAATTTTCTGTGTAAAAAAGTGCCTCCTATTTTCTGTTCTGAATGCCCCTTTATCTAATCTCCATTTGTGACCCCTGGTCCTTGTTTCTTTTTTCAGGTCAAAAAAGTCCCCTGGGTCGACATTGTCTATACCTTTTAGGATTTTGAATGTTCGAATCATTGTCTATACCTTTTAGGATTTTGAATGTTTGAATATATGAATTGTCGACTTACTATACATATTGTGACAGAAAAAAAGTCCAAGAATTTTGGAAAGTAACCAAAAACAATAGTTTTCATACAGTACATAAAACACGTAAGCCTAAAAAAAAACTATTTACATAAAAATCAAAAAATAGCTAAAAATAAATTAATAAAAAAAAACGAAATACAGAAGCCCTAATTTTGTTGTTGTTGTTGTTGTTTTCACCTGTGTCTATCACACACCTGTTTCTGCTGCCTCCGATTAAGGATTGCTACGGATTCATCTTCCCTGCCGGTGTGCAGCAATCGTGTAAGAACATCAGGAAAGGACACGGGCTGTTTTGGGGCTATGGTGAGGTGTTTCTGTGTTGTTGTGTGTTGTATTATTTTCTTTAGTTAGTTGTTTATAATTAATTTGCTTGTATATGTCTGCTGTGTCTTTTCATCCTTATTTTTTTTTCTATTTTATTTTTCCTTCTTATACAATTATCTGATGCTCGATCATATTCCCTTCTGCAAATATTACTTTATTTGTATTATTTTCTGCCGTTGTGTTTGTCCAGGGACTGCCAATGCAATTGACCTCATAGCTAAATCTGGGTGCAATGCATCTTATGACATGTCATAAATGTTAAAAATTGTATGTTGTCCCTGTCAAATAAATACATACATAAATATACTACATAGAACAAATGTGACATTTCTGCCACTGGGGGCAGAGTGTTGCAGGGGGACAGGTTAGTGGTTACACTCGGGTATACCTGCTGAATTTAGGGAGAAGACTTGTGTGAGAGCTGTATTGATGCTACAGGTATGCTATCACATCCTCTCAATGTTTCGCTATGTTTAACAAACCTTTGTCAAGGGAAAGTGTGTTTGAAAACAAACAGTGGATGTACTTATAGGCTTTCGATGTCATGGTAACTACACTCACTTATACACTACCGGTCAAAAGTTTTAGAACACTCCCATTTTTCCAGTTGTTATTGAAATTTAAGCAGTTCAAGTCCAGTGAATAACCTGAAATGGTACAAAGGTAAGCAGTAAACTGCCAGAGGTTAAAAAAAAAAGTTTAGGTTACCAAAAACTGAAAAATAATGTACATTTCAGAGTTATACAAAAAGGCCTTTTTCAGGGAACAAGTAATGGGTTAACAACTTACAGCTGTTCTGCAGCAATGGAAGTAAATTAAGCCTTGAAAGTTGATGCTAACAATTCCTACAAGTGTCCCAACTTTTGTTGATTACTTACAAACCCTCTGTCTGTATAAAAGCAGTGTTGGAACAGACTGTGTTACTACACCCTCTTAAGCATTATTTGGACAGTATTGTACTGCAGGAAGTAGTATATTGCTCTCATAATGGCGAGAAAAAGGCAATTAACAAAGGAAGACAGACAGACCATTATAACCCTTAAAAGTGTAGGTCTTTCCTTTAGAGAAATTGCAAAGAAAGCCAAGGTGTCAGTAAGTACAGTTTCCTACACCATCAACAGGCACTTGGAAACTGGAGGAAACTCTGACAGGAAGAGGTCTGGCAGACCCAAAGCCACAACAGAATCAGAAGACAAGTTTCTGAGAGTCAACAGCTTGCGTAATAGGTGGCTCACAGGACAACAGCTTCAAGCACAGCTTAACACTGGTCGAAGTAAGCAATTCTCAGTTTTAACTGTGAAGAGAAGACTTCGAGCTGCAGGTTTGACAGGTCGAGTGGCAGTAAGAAAGCCATTGCTAAGATGGCAAAATAAGAAAAAGAGGCTTGCCTGGGCCATGAAGCACCGCCAGTGGACTACTGAAGACTGGAAGAAGGTCTTATGGACCGATGAATCAAAATTTGAAATCTTCGGTTCATCACGCAGGGTTTTTGTACGCCGTCGAGTAGGTGAAAGGATGGTTCCTCGGTGTGTGACACCAAATGTCAAACATGGAGGAGGAAGCGTGATGGTCTGGGGCTCTTTTGCTAGATC
Organism: Acipenser ruthenus; assembly: GCF_902713425.1. Taxonomy (NCBI): domain Eukaryota; kingdom Metazoa; phylum Chordata; class Actinopteri; order Acipenseriformes; family Acipenseridae; genus Acipenser; species Acipenser ruthenus. Next base: position 12,404,980 of record NC_081205.1, on the reverse strand, counting down.
CAGAGTCGGCGACTTGCACAGAGTGAGTAGCACCCTGAACCAAAACTGCTACCACAGCATTTTGCAGCGCCATGCAATACCCTCTGGTATACGCCTAGTTGGTCAGGGGTTCATCCTACAGCAAGATAATGACCCAAAACATACCTCCAGGCTATGTCACAACTACCTTAGAAGAAAAGAACAAGACGGTAGGCTTCAAATCATGGAATGGCCAGCACAGTCTCCAGACTTAAACCCCATCGAGCTGGTTTGGGATGAACTGGACAGAAGGGTGAAAGCAAAGCAACCCATTTGTGGGAACTTCTGCAGCAGTGTTGGGAAGAACTTTCCAAACAATATTTGATTTCCATTGTAGAAAGAATGCCACGAGTGTGTTCGGCTGTTATATCTGCAAAAGGTGGCTACTTTGATGAGTCAGAAATTTAGATTAAATTTTGTTAAACAAAACGATTCCATGATTTCTTTTTTTATCTCCAATTGTTTATTTGTTATATGCTTTAATTTCAGAGTACATTGAGACACTAAACTGAGTAAATTTCAATAAAAACTGGAAAAATGGAGGTGTTCTAAAACTTTTGACCGGTAGTGTATATATTTAAATATATGAATGTGTTTGCGATGTCATTTATTACATATTTAATGATGTAACAATCTACTATTCCTTTCTATTTAAATCTTCATAAGTATTGTACATTATCTAATTTTATTTCTTCTAAAATTACTAATTGTAGGTCATTCATGTTATGTTATTTTTTTTTGTAAAGCATTGAACTATTGGCTCATTTACTTTCTATTGCTTATGTCTAAGAGGTGATTCTGTATTCTTTAATATAATGCAGTACCTGTCTCTCCTACAGATGTTATTTTGTTACATTTTTGGCAAAAATATAAAATACATGTAAAATATTTGAGCAATGCATGCTTCTCTCTCTGTCTCCCTGTACTTCAGTAGTCGAGCACAGTTGACTGGCCAGCCTGGCCAGAGACACTGACCACAGGGGATGGCTGGGCTGTCCAGTGCAGTGAGGGGGGTGTTGAAGAGGCTGGCGGGCAGGCTGCAGGTGATCTCCTCTCTGTCCAGCACCATAGCTGCGTTCTGTTGGACCCAGTCCTTCAGCCAGGACAGCGCACAGTCACAGAGGTAGCTGTTGGAGCCAAGCTTCCTAGGAGAGAGAATAGTACCCTGACGTAACCAGAGAGGAATTCACACAAGTACCAAAAATACAAAACCTCTGCTGGTTCATAATCTGTGCCCATTTTACCACGCTTAGGCTGTTAGCTTACTACTGCAGAAGCCAATGTGTACCTTAAAAAGAAATGTGCAATGATCCAGTAAGCAGTCAAAGTCAAGCGGTTTTCACGAACACTTTAAAGCAGTATAATGAATGCTTTGTTTACTGATGGTGTTACTGCCTATCAATCTTCACAAGCAGTGTTAAGTGCAGGCAGAATTCAAGTCCACAGCTGACCATCTGGCTCCTGCTGCCATGGAGACTGCGTTGCTATGGGCTGGACTGGGCCCCGCTACTCGGTGGTAAATGGGCTCTTTTACTGCTCTTTTATCAGCCCTCAGCGCCTAGCAACCTGTTTGTTTGACTTCACTTTACAGACACTGGAGCAGGCAGCAAAGCACAAGCCAGGCAGTGCTGTTTCTGATAATGCAGCTCCTCCAGACTTTAAAAAGGCCTTTTGCTGAAACATTTGTCAAGCAGACTAAGAAGTGGACTTACATGCACCTTAGAACACCTTAGTAAAATTATTAGCCTCCATATACCTCAGATTTTGATTCTATCAATAGCTTGTTAAAAATAATGAAAAGTTTCATCACAAATGGACAAGCTCTAAAATGATTACAGCTCTTTTGTTTCGTAATAATATATTTCTTTAATGTATTTGGTTCTAGCACATTTATATAACATGAATAGTAGTAAAAAAAATACTATAACAGTACATACATTTGTTCTTCAATATATTTGATAAAATGTGCAGTTGGTGTTTTATTTAAACTACTTTCTATTGTATGATTATAAATATATGTACATTACATAACAATGTATTATTTTATTTTTTAAAACATTCTTACACTGAGTGGAGACTTGTCAGCTCTTTAAATGTCTTCTCTTCCAAAGTTACAATCAAGTTGTTGCTTAAATCTCTGAAAAGAAGTCAAATTGAAAGGACAGTCATTATAAATCAAACAGAAGACATCAACCAATCAACATCCAGGATTTGTCAACATTCCAACACATCTTATCTCATGCATAGCACACACAGCACGACTCTAACGTCAGCAAAACAACAACCATTTGTATTATGTTTCATAGTGCTTCCTGAGTCTTTGTTTTGTGATTGATAATAAATGAATATGCTGGGTGTGGGGTGTCGATTATTATAAGAGCCATCATTTCACACAGTTTCATCAGATCTCAATTTATAATATGAAACACATTTTGTAATTCTATACAGGTTTCACTTCAGTAACATGCAGTTCCTGCTACATGTGTAACTGCACAATTAGAGTCATCAGTATCATGAGATAACAAGATTACTTTCATCCACTGTACCCATGCTTATACTCTGCATTTACCAGTTTGCCATGTTCCTAAAATGCTTTACTGTACCTCTGTGTGCTTTACAATGCTTTCACTATGTTTTATTATACATTTAATATGGTACATTTTTACAAAGAAAAAATGTCAGAGAAGTATGTTATGTATGGACAGACAGGCACCTCCATATATCCCCGGATACTGATACTCCCAAATGCTAATAACTCCCTTATAAAGCTCATCACAATTGCAGGGGGGCATACTGTAATGAATGTGTCTCCTGAAGGTAAGTCAGTGTCAGAGTGTTTTCATTGTACCTATATCTTTGAAAAAATCGCTAAAATGATTGCTGCAAACAGAATAGCTCCATGAATTTTCTCTGCCATGCATATCCATTCATTATATAGGTCTCGAAAGTGCCGTTTTTAAAGAGACAAAGGTGGTACTACAGTAGATAAAGAAATCTGTTTAGATAGTCTTGCACTTCCTAGGTCATTTCAGCTGGTCTTTGCTTCCTACAGCTGGATGTCTTTCAGTGTCCGTGAAGCTCCCCTGCTACTGCATGCTGCTGGCTGATAAAAACGCTGTCAGTCACATTACCTCCAGCCACAGCATGAGAGGCTAAACCGGTATGATCTACTCTACCGTGCGTTCAATATCCTGCACTAAACAATGTCCTTACCTAGTTTCACCTCAGTTGGACTAGGACTCCTCTAAATACATGTTAAAATGTAATTGTGACATACAGACAGATTGAAGACCTTGAGATTGTAGTGCCATACATTTTAATGGTCATCAAAAATGCTAGATTATCAGCAATAATTCAATTTACTGTAAGAAACTAAAAAACAAATGTCTTCACTATCTTATCTTTAAACACTTTACTATTTGGCACTTGTCTTCACTACCAGAACAGCAATTAGCAAGGAATGGCAATGTGCAGGGCCTCCCCTCCTGTTTACAGTGTGTCAGGCACTGCAGTAGCGTGCTCCTCTGAACCGCTCAGACAGTATCAGTCTGATTTATTAGAATACCATCACACTGTGTAAACATTTTATTTCTAAACCAGCAGGTTCCAAACTTCTTACATTAAAGTCACCCTTTTCCATCACATTTAGCCCCGGCCCCCAAAAATATATAAAAATCCCAGAACATAAATTAAAAAATTCAAGTTTCCCCATGAGCATATCAAAAATAAAACCTACCACATAAAGTCTGCACAGCTTGTGGCTATAGAAATGCAGCATTGAAAATGTGTACTGATTCTGCAATATTACTGCTACGTTTATATTTAACACAATACTGACATTTAATAAACATAAACACTTCAAGGTGCATCCATTTTTCTTACCTTATCACTGACCCCCTCCCCCTTTTAAAAAAGTGCTTCCCAAGGCTTTAAATCTCTATTCTTATCTTATATTAGCATGAGCAACATTATCACAGGACAGAACTAGACAGAAACCAGGGTGTGTGCCAGAGCTCTTAAACTACCTTCCCAAGTTTTTTTTATTTGAAGGTTTATGCGCATTTCAATGCCAATTAACACAGCACTGCTTATACCAAGAAAAAAGCAAGGACTATGCTAGGATCAAGCAAGCATGAGATAAGGAGACGGAAGGATTTCATGCATGCCTTGCACAAAACTTGCAGTGTGGTTCTAAGTTTGAAATTCCTTGTGTGATACTTGCAGCCCTTCTTGAAATTCCTTGTGTGATACTTGCAGCCCTTCTTGAAATTCCTTGTGTGATACTTGCAACCCATCTTGTGTCATCCTGGCATAGTTCATGCTTAAAACCTTCATTAATGTCTTGATCTTAGCATGATCGTTGAGTTTTTATTGGTATGGTTGACTGCTCTAGGGCTTAAATATTATTTGTTTATTTAGCAGATGCCTTTATCCAAGGTGACTTACAGAGACTAGGGTGTGTGAACTATGCATCTGCTGCAGACTCTCAATTACGTCTCACCCGAAAGACGGAGCACAAGGAGGTTAAGTGACTTGCTCAGGGTCACACAATGAGTCACTGGGTGAGGTGGGATTTGAACCAGGGACCTCCTGGTTCCAAGCCCTTTTCTTTAACCACTGGACCACACAGCTTCCAATGTACAGCAGGCTACAGCGTGCCAGATCACATGGTTCACAACTTGTTTGCATACCAGTGCCTCGTGGTTTTGTTTCTCCATGCTGTAGTTCCTAATAAAGTGACCTGGTGCAGTTGGTTATGAGAATTAAAGAAACTACTTACAATATCCGCAGATCCTTAAACCCGGCTAAATGCTCTGGTGTCACAGTAGAGATCTTATTCCTGGACAGATCCCTACAATTAAAGAGAAGACAGTATGGACAATTATATACATAGAACAATAGTTTCATTTATTGTGCAATGCCAAGGTGTTATGTATGAAGACTAGCTACTACATTTATTTAACTAGAAATCATTCCTTGAACCAGATACAATATTGTAGATCTGGCTGCAGCAATTGCCTAACAGAATATTGACTGGTTTGTAATACAGAAGTGTAATAAAGCTTCGGGAAAACATGCTAATGCAACGGTAAGCATCGTAAAGCCCAGAGAAGAATGGTAAAGCACATTTTAAAAAAAAACAACGGTAAAGGCATAGTATAACTGTGGGAAAACTGCAAGATTATCTGCGGTATACTTTTTTAATGGACGCTACCAACGGTTTGAAGTATTGTGTGATAAATAGTCAGTGTGCTTGTTCCTAATTGCCTTTTTATATTTCATGTTTAAATGCTGTAATAAAAAAATGATGGTGTTCTATGTAAACAGTTCCATATCATAATACGCCAATAAATCAACCAGGCTAACATAAAAACCAGCCAGGGGAGAATAAAGAGATCATGTGATATTGACAAAAAGGCTCACGATACGTACAAATGGGTCAGCTTAATAAAGATTTATTCACACTAAAATCCACACTGAGACATCCACCCAGCTGTTGGTGAAATTTGGGTAAGTTGTATTTAAGAGTGTGATGAAAATTGGGTAAGTTGTACTTAAGACCTGTCAATAGGTAAGAAAATGAGGTGTTAGTGTCATGGTATATTAAAATGAATGATTAACAGAATGTGCAATAACTTCTTGTGTTCTCAAGATAAGTGTGACATAGAAACAGACAGAGAACATGCTCCCAATAACTTATATAATATATACAAAGTGTAACATACAGATGGACAAATGCACAGACATACACCATATCCCCAGGGTCTACAAAGCCTTTACCAAGACAGTCAGCTGGTAATACATCTCTGAAGACTTTATAATTGGTTACAGTGTTGGCTAATAAAACAAGCATGTCAGTAACATCCCCCGCTATGGCTATAAATTTAATAGCAGAGCTATCAGTTAGATGATAAAGTGGATGACCATGATATATTTGAACTGTATGTACAAAATAGTATAGAATAAGTGATTAACAAGTATATGCAAAAATACAAGTGTGGCATACAGATGAACAGATGGACAAAGGGACAGACACTCCCACATACGATAAGAATCTGATATTCTTGTTAACTTATGTTAAATAATGTTAAGGCCAATAATGTTCATGACTGCGTCTTGCTTAAGTCCAAAACGTGTAGCCTGCATCGCACACCGACTACGTTATTTAATTACCAGTATTTTCATTCCTGGGGGCTACCTCCGGGATCAGTCTCCCAAATATCCCAACATGGCTCACGATTGCTGCAACACCATAATAACAGATCGGAGATCATATTTCCAGTCTTTATTATTTAAAAAGAACAAAGTTAAAAACAGAGCAAAGTTTCAGCCAGATGGCCTTCATCAAGCTGTCTAAGAAAATGTGAAATCAGGGTTTAACACCGCTGCTTTCGAAACTGACGACACACACACAGTCATAAACTCCCCAGATGTCCATCACTACACTGTGCAAGGACTGGATGGGGTGCTTTTCAGAATCTCAGTGGGGGTCTATGTGATGGTGAGGCCTGATAGCGGATTCCAGCACTGTGGGGGTCTGCATGATGGTGAGGTCTGATTGCGGATTCCAGCGCTGTGGGGGTCTATGTGATGGTGAGGCCTGATAGCGGATTCCAGCGCTGTGGGGGTCTATGTGATGGTGAGGCCTGATAGCGGATTCCAGCGCTGTGGGGGTCTATGTGATGGTGAGGCCTGATAGCGGATTCCAGCACTGTGGGGGTCTGCATGATGGTGAGGCCTGTTAGCGGATTCCAGCACTGTGGGGGTCTATGTGATGGTGAGGCCTCATAGCAGATTCCAACACATTCCACAGATAAGCCCATCCGTCAGGGATCAGCGGAGTGCAAAGAAGATCCGCCCCTCCCAGTGCAGGTTTAGCTTGAGCACCAAGCCTCCTACCCAGTCTCACTGTGTGGATGTCAAATTATAGCACATTCCTCAACTTTCACTTGCTTAATTACTTGGCATTCAGAAAACAATCTCCCCTCCCTCCTCACCCCCTACTGCTTGTGATAAATGGGACCCTTTTACATTTTTATTATGTCATTTACCTGCACTGAAAATTGTTATTTTAAAAGTAAGTGTCTTTAAACTTAATTTTCTTAGCTTCTGTCCCCTTACCTTTTAAGGATGTTTGTAATCATTCTGAGGGATTCTTACTGCAATTGCTTTCACAGAGCTCAGGAGCTGCTCTCCATAGATTTGTGTAACAGGCTACTTTGATCTGCCACTCCACAATTTCCTGAGCACATTGAGATGAATACAACCCATTTACTGTACATGGTGAGTGTTTTATTCCTTTCTTTTTTAGTCCTGGATTCAGGTCACCAAAGATGAAAGCTGTGAAAGCCTTATGCGTCACTCCTCTATTTTCAATATTTACACATTTTTCTGACCCAGCTTTGTAATTTGTACATAGTCCCTTACTTCCCTTGCTCGTCACCCCCAGTTCTGTGAACAGCACTCCACTGGAATGCTTTAATATCCTGGATGTGTGTACATAATGTTTGAAGGATACATTCCAGGGGCCAGTTCAAACAATATCTTAAATATAATTAAATACATTCCAGATATATTTATAGTTCATATGGATGTCTCAGATTTTTTGTCAACTTTTTGGAAATTTTTATTAATGATGTTTTGGAATTTCTTCATCAAAACATCCAAGTCATAGTATATTCAAACCCCACGGTGTCATTTTAAGATTATAATGTTTTCTGACTTGAAGCCAACATTCCTTCCCAGAACCCCTGGGAAACTGAATTGCTTTATTCTTGCAACTGAAATTCTCACATTTAAGAAAGTCAATCTTCTGATATTATTGCACCTGCACTGACCACAAAGAAAAGCCCATGTAAAAATAAAGTGAAAAATAGACATTAACAGACAGGCTTGTCCTACTACCTGTAGCAGTAGGGGGTTAGGATTTCCTCAAGTTCTGCTATAGCTCAGGAAAGCAAAACAAAAGTGCAAACAAACAGGAAAAAAGAAATGAGCTCTGTTTTATAAAGCTCTAAGTCACGAGTTATTAAAAAAAAATTCTTCAAAGTCTATTTTTATTAATAAAATCAAGTTTAATATTGCTGAAAAGTTCTGGACCAGGGTTGGGATCAGTTCCTGTTTTTTTTCTAATTTCCATTGCTTTCCAATTCCTTTTAAAATCAATTCCCAATTCCAATTCCCTTTTAATCAATTGCAACACATCATTGACACAATTACAATTAGCAGTATTGTGTTAAAATTAGCTTCTCAGTGGCAACAAATTACTTTAATTGAAGTCACTGTTAGTCAATTAAATTGGCTTCAAATGAAAGCAGTTGAACAATCACAACAATGATGATGTCTCTAGGAATTGGAACGGGAATTGCAATTGTAATTGGGAATTGATTTTAAAAAGGAATTGGAACTGACAACATGAATCGACCCCAACCATGTTGTGGACTATTTCTGGTTTCATTAATAAGTAAAGAACACTTTACACAGTAATATCATACCTGATTTTATCCATGAAAAACCATGCTTTAAACAACACATGACCTAAAGCTTTGTGAATAGAGCCTTGTTACAGCTACAGAGCTCATACGTACTGTAAAATAAGTTAACAAGCTTCTTGAACACTTAAAGAGTTTTAACACTTTAAAGAGCATGTGGGACACCTTTAAGAATGTATTTTGTGAATCGTTATTATTGGAATTTTATGGAATTTCAGTCTGGAACATGACGATCAAACTGTATTGTACACATAATACATAAATAAAAGCATTAAAACCATAATAATGACTTTTTCAATGAAAAATATATTTCATTCCAGAGGACATTTCTCGTAGTCTTCAAAGCATGTATTTCATCAAGTTATAAGCACAGGGGTGGGGTGGCACTGATTACCTTGTCAATGGTGGACCTAGTATGAAGTCAATATCTCAAAGCGTTAGGTCTTTATCAAAACCAAAAAGCCACATGACCCCAATATGGCAGCCATTTTAGGTGACAGAGTACAGTTAGAGTTGCCAGATGGTTTATGAGATATTAGCAGTTGAATGACAATTATATATAAGCTCACCTCACAGGGATGTTTTAGAAAAACAGGACTTCTTTTTTGGAGAAAATGTTACAAGAGCTCGCTTGATTCTAGTTAATATGTTCCAAAAACACAATTAGCTTGTCAGCAATAGAAACTACACAAAACACCCTGTGAGTTCTGAACTGGACCCTTTTATAGGAGGTCAGAGTTTTCTGAAAGAAGCCCAGCATGTCTGTGTCTGAGCAGACAATAGGCAGGAAGTCTGTTGCAAACAGAGCAGAAACCAATCCAGTACTGGCAAATAAAAACACTGGCCTAAAAAGAGGGCTTACTGTTTTCTCCATTTTTGAAAGTTATTCAATGTTTAAAATATTATTGCAGATTTCAGGGTGATATTTATTTATTTATTTGTTCTTTTATTTATTTACACGTTTCAGCCAATTGGAGCACAAATAGTCATCGATTTATTTACACAGCAGCAGCACAAATCCAACCCAAACTACATGTATGCTGTCATACTGTTAATCTGGCTCACTAACGCTGGCTGTGTGTAACACACCTCGGTACCCAGGCACTACTACTTGATTATTCCATCAATTAATAACCATGTCAGTGTGAAATGTACTGAACATGCACAATGCTGTTAGCGACTTTAGGGAATGCTTTGCGGCAGCAGTTTTTCTGTGCGGTTCAGCCTTAGATGAACATGCAATTATGGGCGTTCCAACATAAATTCGCAAAAATGACGTGGCGATAGTACAAATGAGGGTCCTCAAATATTATAATGAGATGTACTAAAGCTGCCAACAACTGCGACACTTACAGTTGCATCAGTTTGTTAAGAACTTTTGAAAGCATGTTTTAAACACTCGCAATTGTTGCTAGCATTTCCCAGTCTCCTTTTTCTTGTGCGTTGCCAGTTGTGCTCAATGCATTTTTGAGGCGAACACCCAAGTACCTAATTTTCACTAAAGTCAGGGTTTACTTACAAGCCTTGAAAACAAATTCCTATGACATTTCTGGTTTCCCCAACGTGTTGGGTGCAATAGACTGCACACATGTGCCACTAACCCCTGAGCATCTGTATAGGACCATGACCTATTTTGTTTTAATTGTCTAGGCTACTAAGTAGGCCAAGTTAAAAATAATAAAATAAAATGCTAAATGCTAAAATCATTTAGTTTCAATTTAAAATAATCTTTTATTAACATTGTACACCAATATGTACAATGCAGCAGCATGGTTTATTTTGTGTTACTGGTAGCCTACAGGCTAAAGTAAAAAGAAAGCGTGCTAGGTATTACTATACTGTATAGGCGTACTGTACAGATTTATATTTTTTCATAATGTAATGTGTAGCCTACCCAAAACACATTAGTGTTATTTCAGTGCAACGATTTACATTTGCCTTTGGAAACTGTGAGAAAACTCAATAGGAATAAAAAGCTATTCTTGGGAGCAATAGTCATTCTTAAAGGAGTCCATCCTGAAATAACATATTAGGAGCCTTCTTACTGGCATTGTCATCGATCTGAAACATTTGTTTTTTATTTCACTTTGCTGTGGAGCAAAAGCTTAAGTAAATCTGCCCCCTTCGTAAAGTTGGTCTCCATGGCAACAAGGCCTAATTAAACAATCACCCCCACCAGCCTCCACCTGTAAAGCTGCAGGAATTCCATGACCACAAACCCTGCATTCCTCTCCCACTACTACTGTGGCTAAGGACTCTCAACAAGGTTTTTCAGATAAACACAAGAATGGAAAAGGGGCAATTAGTTATCAAGAGAATGGCTTGCTTACTTCAAACATACGACAATGGACAAGAAAGACGTAGCTGGCCTTTTTAAAAACTGGTATTAACCGGTCAGCACAATGGCTGACTTTCAGAAAAAAGGGCATCTTTAGTTTGCCTTTAGTTTTCCCTTTGAATAAAGGAAAAAGCCTCAGTAATTTCAATCTCATCCAGTTCCCATGCCCCCAGCCCGCAGCTCCATTGTTTAACAATGAGGAGCAGGTTAAATATTAACAGCAAAGGAGATTTTAGTTGAGATACTAAAACACATCCAATATTTCAACCTAAAGATGGGAATCTCCAGCCAAAAGATGGAAACTTGACAGGTCTGCTTAGATTTGACTTCTTAATATATTTTTTAATGTACCATTCATAATATACATGTCTATGTTACACATTCAGGGTCTGGCTTATTTATTAAGAACACGCACAGCATTAAAACATTAACACTTCAATATCAGAACCACAATGGATTTGAAACAAATATTATAAACCTTATTTTGTAGTTACGTCTCTGTCTACTGAAATGGTACCATTAAAATGGATTACTAGCAGTGTGTATTGGTTGATAATGGCATTGTGTCTGTGGTACTATTCTACCAATAACAGCATGAGCTACCACTGCCTATTAGGGCACAGCCCTTGCCATTGCAGTGCCAATGGAGAGCATTTTGGGAAAGGTCTACTAACTTTCAGATCCTGCATTGTTAGTCTAAACATTTTAGCATCAATATTTACTTAACCCTTTAGCCCTACAGCATTAGACTGGTACTCATTAACCTGCTCTGTAGTGGATCAATCGCATAGAGGTATTTCAGTGTAGCTAATAAAAGCAATCCATCACACAAAGGTAACAGAGACCCATAATTGTGGTTTGCACTACAATGGCAATGCAATGGTTATTTACAGCACTGAGAGCCAATGGTGTCATCCCAGGGACAGCCATGAGGCTTCCATTGGTAAAATGGTACCACAGTAGTCTAACCATACTCTACCTAAATGGTCTTCAATGAAAATGCAGACGGTGACATTGCAATGACAATGCATCAGTATTGTACCATACTGTAGGGAGCACTAGTAGTACATGGGCAGCTATAATGGTGCTGTCATTGGTAGAATAGCACCACAGTATTCTAACTATACCCTTCACAAATGCTCTTCAATGGCAATGCAGACAGACAGTGGAATGGTTCTATACTGCGGGGAAATGGTAGTAGAAGGACAGCTACAATGTGATGAGGCTGTCATTGATGGAATGATACAAAAGTCAGTGAGAACACTTTCCCAATTGATGTTATGAACATCTACAATGTAGTCCCGCACTGTACCATACCATTCCAGTACCACTGTACTGCACAACATTTGTTCTAAATCCATTGTGTTGCCGTTAAATGGAGAAAATGAACTAAATAACAAAACCAACAACAATGGTTTGGGAAATGTTTGCAGTTAAAACATAATTGCACAGTTATTATAATAGTGTTTGTTATTTGAAATTGATACTTTTACAACTGCCAATACCTACTCAACTTGACTACACAGCAAAACTACACACAAAAAATGTCTTTTGATTGTCTAGCTTACTTCAGTATATAAGAGATACAATAAAACCTGTTAACCCCGCTGGTTTGATACGTTGTTCCGTGCACGTAGTGTAACATAATCACAGCTGGATATTTTGAGAGCGTTTTACAGAACCAGGCATTCCAGCTGGTGTCGTTTCAGGATAATCACAGATAGGTGGTTGATGCACTCTGGGGTGATCCCTGGTGCTGTAAAATGCAGTACACACTTACATTCAAGTTCTTTATTTTAAAGCTTTGTTCCATTAAAACTTTTAATTGACTTTGTATTTTTTTTAAATGTTAACTTTTTAATGTATTTAATGTTCCATTCCTAGCTCCATCTGCTGCATTGAGCCCAGAGTGGTGGGTGTGTTTAAATATGCTAGACCTGAAGCACGCTGGGGTTTGTTTAATTTATTTTTAGTTAATAGGTGTAGATGAGCAACTGAGAGGGCTCAACCTCCCTCCAGTACGACAAAGTTATTTTAAAGTAAATCAAATCAAATTTTGCCCAGAAACACCCTTTCTCAGGTGCATGGCTTGACTGCGTCAATAATACAGAAGTAAACCTAGCATTTCGCGAATTTATTTTAAAACCTGCAGACCCGCGACAGTCATTGTACAACCCACAAAATAAAACCATGTCAGATTGGATTTAGGGTCCATCTTGGCTGGTTTCCGGCCTCAGCGCACAGCGCAAGACTGAAGTCGGAAGAAGCCTATGAATGTACAAAGTGATTAAAGTGTTCAGGTGATGTAAAAAACGGAAGTTTGTCATTCTCCACATATGATGGTATGTACACGCCAGTCCCTGAAGGGTTCTTAATTCAAGTTGCAAATTATACCATTTTAAACTAACCAATATTGTTGTTTTCTTTTTTTATTGATTCTACCTGTAATTTTAATAATGTAGGTTAAATGAATCATTCTCCAAAAATGTCTCCAGCAGCAAAGAGTCTGGACCAGCATCCCAGTTGATGAAACTTGGGCCCTGTGCAATAACCCCTTTGCTAATGCCGTCTGTCAGTGTGAGTGCGTTAGCTGGGGTTTAATACAGGAAATGACATCAAATCAGAGCTTTGCCCCTTTATATCACTGCATCAGATCAAGACAGCCCCTTTAAAACAACAAACAAAATCATGCCTCTGCACTTATTTAGCACTTCTGCCTGTGTTATTGCAGATATGCTAAATGTAGCTGCAGCACACAGAGAGAATTCTTCCCCTACTGGCTCATGGCAAAAATCACACCCCAAGGAATTCATGAAATGTTTCTCAGACAGATTGATGACATTCTTCTATGCGAAATACCTCCAAGTGGCAGCACTAAAAACAACACACAATATTTTTAGATTTTTGAAAAATAGCAGAAAGGATTTTAGTAGATAAAGTGGCATTCGTCCAAATTACAGCAGGGCTGGATGCTACACGATGGAAAAACATCTCACAAAATAAACAAATACCAACCAAGTTAGAATAAATACAGAAAAAAATGATTTAGAAAATGTTATCCCTTCTGAGTCAACATTTCCTCATTTATGAACAGAAGTGCATAAACTTTATAGATGTAAAAATAATAAACATCTGCCATAACACTGTCAATAAAGTGTAGTGCCACCACCCAGTGTTGCAGCAGCAAGTCTTGTTTAAATTGCTCTGGAGGGATACGCGATGGTACTGATTCAGTGTGGCAGCAGCGAGTCTTGTTTAAATTGCTCTGGAGGGATACGCGATGGTACTGATTCAGTGTGGTAGCAGCGAGTCTTGTTTATTTTGCTCTGGAGGGATATGGTACTGATTCAGTGTGGCAGCAGTGAGTCTTGTTTAAATTGCTCTGGAGGGATACGCGATGGTACTGATTCAGTGTGGTAGCAGCGAGTCTTGTTTAAATTGCTCTGGAGGGATACGCGATGGTACTGATTCAGTGTGGCAGCAGCGAGTCTTGTTTAAATTGCTCTGGAGGGATATGCGATCGTACTGATTCAGTGTGGCAGCAGCGAGTCTTGTTTAAATTGCTCTGGAGGGATACGCGATGGTACTGATTCAGTGTGGTAGCAGCGAGTCTTGTTTATTTTGCTCTGGAGGGATACGGTACTGATTCAGTGTGGCAGCAGCGAGTCTTGTTTAAATTGCTCTGGAGGGATACGCGATGGTACTGATTCAGTGTGGAAGCAGCGAGTCTTGTTTAAATTGCTCTGGAGGGATACGCGATGGTACTGATTCAGTGTGGCAGCAGCGAGTCTTGTTTAAATTGCTCTGGAGGGATACGCGATGGTACTGATTCAGTGTGGCAGCAGCGAGTCTTGTTTAAATTGCTCTGGAGGGATACGCGATGGTACTGATTCAGTGTGGTAGCAGCGAGTCTTGTTTATTTTGCTCTGGAGGGATACGGTACTGATTCAGTGTGGTAGCAGCGAGTCTTGTTTAAATTGCTCTGGAGGGATACGCGATGGTACTGATTCACTGTGGTAGCAGCGAGTCTTGTTTAAATTGCTCTGGAGGGATACGCGATGGTACTGATTCAGTGTGGTAGCAGCGAGTCTTGTTTATTTTGCTCTGGAGGGATACGGTACTGATTCAGTGTGGCAGCAGCAAGTCTTGTTTAAATTGCTCTGGAGGGATACGCGATGGTACTGATTCAGTGTGGCAGCAGCGAGTCTTGTTTAAATTGCTCTAGAGGGATATGCGATGGTACTGATTCAGTGTGGCAGCAGCGAGTCTTGTTTAAATTGCTCTGGAGGGATACGCGATGGTACTGATTCAGTGTGGCAGCAGCGAGTCTTGTTTAAATTGCTCTGGAGGGATACGCAATGGTACTGATTCAGTGTGGAAGCAGCGAGTCTTGTTTAAATTGCTCTGGAGGGATATGCGATGGTACTGATTCAGTGTGGAAGCAGCGAGTCTTGTTTAAATTGCTCTGGAGGGATACGCGATGGTACTGATTCAGTGTGGCAGCAGCGAGTCTTGTTTAAATTGCTCTGGAGGGATACGCAATGGTACTGATTCAGTGTGGAAGCAGCGAGTCTTGTTTAAATTGCTCTGGAGGGATACGGTACTGATTCAGTGTGGAAGCAGCGAGTCTTGTTTAAATTGCTCTGGAGGGATACGCGATGGTACTGATTCAGTGTGGAAGCAGCGAGTCTTGTTTAAATTGCTCTGGAGGGATACGGTACTGATTCAGTGTGGTAGCAGCGAGTCTTGTTTAAATTGCTCTGGAGGGATACGCGATGGTACTGATTCAGTGTGGCAGCAGCGAGTCTTGTTTAAATTGCTCTGGAGGGATACGCAATGGTACTGATTCAGTGTGGAAGCAGCGAGTCTTGTTTAAATTGCTCTGGAGGGATATGCGATGGTACTGATTCAGTGTGGCAGCAGCGAGTCTTGTTTAAATTGCTCTGGAGGGATACGCGATGGTACTGATTCAGTGTGGCAGCAGCGAGTCTTGTTTAAATTGCTCTGGAGGGATACGCGATGGTACTGATTCAGTGTTGCAGCAGCGAGTCTTGTTTAAATTGCTCTGGAGGGATATGGTACTGATTCAGTGTGGTAGCAGCGAGTCTTGTTTAAATTGCTCTGGAGGGATACGCGATGGTACTGATTCACTGTGGTAGCAGCGAGTCATGTTTAAATTGCTCTGGAGGGATACGGTACTGATTCAGTGTGGTAGCAGCGAGTCTTGTTTAAATTGCTCTGGAGGGATACGCGATGGTACTGATTCAGTGTGGCAGCAGCGAGTCTTGTTTAAATTGCTCTGGAGGGATACGCGATGGTACTGATTCAGTGTGGTAGCAGCGAGTCTTGTTTAAATTGCTCTGGTGGGATACACGATGGTACTGATTCAGTGTGGAAGCAGCGAGTCTTGTTTAAATTGCTCTGGAGGGATACGCGATAGTACTGATTCAGTGTGGAAGCAGCGAGTCTTGTTTAAATTGCTCTGGAGGGATACGCGATGGTACTGATTCAGTGTGGCAGCAGCGAGTCTTGTTTAAATTGCTCTGGAGGGATATGCGATGGTACTGATTCAGTGTGGCAGCAGCGAGTCTTGTTTAAATTGCTCTGGAGGGATACGCGATGGTACTGATTCAGTGTGGCAGCAGCGAGTCTTGTTTAAATTGCTCTGGAGGGATACGCGATGGTACTGATTCAGTGTGGCAGCAGCGAGTCTTGTTTAAATTGCTCTGGAGGGATACAGTACTGATTCAGTGTGGCAGCAGCAAGTCTTGTTTAAATTGCTCTGGAGGGATACGCGATGGTACTGATTCAGTGTGGAAGCAGCGAGTCTTGTTTAAATTGCTCTGGTGGGATACACGATGGTACTGATTCAGTGTGGAAGCAGCGAGTCTTGTTTAAATTGCTCTGGAGGGATACGCGATAGTACTGATTCAGTGTGGAAGCAGCGAGTCTTGTTTAAATTGCTCTGGAGGGATACGCGATGGTACTGATTCAGTGTGGAAGCAGCGAGTCTTGTTTAAATTGCTCTGGAGGGATACGGTACTGATTCAGTGTTGCAGCAGCGAGTTTTGTTTAAATTGCTCTGGAGGGATACGCGATGGTACTGATTCAGTGTGGCAGCAGCGAGTCTTGTTTAAATTGCTCTGGAGGGATACGCGATGGTACTGATTCAGTGTGGCAGCAGCGAGTCTTGTTTAAATTGCTCTGGAGGGATACGCGATGGTACTGATTCAGTGTGGAAGCAGCGAGTCTTGTTTAAATTGCTCTGGAGGGATACGGTACTGATTCATTGTTGCAGCAGCGAGTTTTGTTTAAATTGCTCTGGAGGGATACGCGATGGTACTGATTCAGTGTGGCAGCAGCGAGTCTTGTTTAAATTGCTCTGGAGGGATACGCGATGGTACTGATTCAGTGTGGCAGCAGCGAGTCTTGTTTAAATTGCTCTGGAGGGATACGCGATGGTACTGATTCAGTGTGGTAGCAGCGAGTCTTGTTTAAATTGCTCTGGAGGGATACGCGATGGTACTGATTCAGTGTGGCAGCAGCGAGTCTTGTTTAAATTGCTCTGGAGGGATAGACGATGGTACTGATTCAGTGTGGCAGCAGCGAGTCTTGTTTAAATTGCTCTGGAGGGATACGCGATGGTACTGATTCAGTGTGGCAGCAGCGAGTCTTGTTTAAATTGCTCTGGAGGGATATGGTACTGATTCAGTGTGGTAGCAGCGAGTCTTGTTTAAATTGCTCTGGAGGGATACGGTACTGATTCAGTGTGGCAGCAGCGAGTCTTGTTTAAATTGCTCTGGAGGGATACGCAATGGTACTGATTCAGTGTGGTAGCAGCGAGTCTTGTTTAAATTGCTCTGGAGGGATACGGTACTGATTCAGTGTGGCAGCAGCGAGTCTTGTTTAAATTGCTCTGGAGGGATACGCGATGGTACTGATTCAGTACACATTTGTGTAAAATGTCTGAATTTGAAATCCTGAAGCAAAACATGAATGTGAAAAAGGTTTTAAAAAGTACTTATTGTTGTGCGTCTGTACCCTTATTGAGGGTATAGGTTTTATAGTTCTGAACAAAAAAATTTAAATAATTTATAGCAATCTTTCAAAAGATCTAGGAATTTGTCTTTTTTCATATATAACAGTACATAAAATCCATGTTTATGCATTGAAAAGAAAAAAAAGGAATTTGGCAACTCCATTGAGTATCAATAGTATTTTATGTTAAAATGAATGTGTATAAATACATAACATTTTCCATGGAATTTTTTATATATATATTATTTATAGTACCAAAAGGGGTGCGTTTTTTAATCCCATACAGTATTTTTGTCCCTGTTTCCCTGCGAGTTTCTGTCACACACAGCCTTTGACAGATTGCAGATAGGAGGTGCTTGGTTGGGAGGTGCTTCCATACCCCAGAAACTGTACACATTAGTGTTTGGAATAATGATAGACAATACACATAACAGGATATTAAACAGGTAATAAATAAAACATGAAGACAATGCAGATCATACAAGGTGATTGTAGCTAAAAATAATTCCAAAAATCTGCCACTTCCATTAGCAATATGTGTCTCAATGTGCACCTTTGAAACATGATACTGTACCAAATGGCACTAAATGAGGTAATCAGTTCTCAATCCCTGAGCCTTACAGCAAGTCTGTTACTCGGCAGCATCTTCTGGGCAAAAGCATGTAAAGCCAGTAAGGGAAGCAACTGGTTGGCTAAAGGCAGGATAGACGCTCTTGAAGGGGTGGGGACAATTTCACTTCCCAGATGACCAAAGAAGTACAACACTAGCAGAAGGCATGACTTGCAAACAGAGATTTATTTTATCAAGTGCAGTACCTTCTTTTAAAATAAAAAAAACACATGTTTACTATAATGTGCATTTCTTTCAAAACTGCACTTCTGAGATAATATATAACGAATGGAAGTGCACAACAGCTAAGATTAGTAGAATTATTTTCTCACTTTAAGGATGCTGACGTTTAGCAGTTCCTCACAGTGCTGGACTAAGGAGGAATGAACAGCAGGACTTACAGCAGTGTGGTGTGGGGAGGGCAGCTCCCTGCAGATGGGATCTCCCTCAGGCCTGCTCCGGAGCAGTTTGCTGCACTGCTATTGCACACACAGGCTAGGGGGCAGGGTACCCCTGGGGAGTGAGGGCTCTTGGGATCTTCTGTGGGGTAAGATGGCGCCCCCTTATCGCTATGGTTGTCCCCTTTTGGACTGTTCCTGGTATCTATATCCGGGACACTCCGAATCTTCCGAAGTCCTGTGCCGGACCCCCTTTCTACACTCCCTTCCATGATGGGACCCTGATAATTCCCCGTAGATACCCCCAAATCTCCATTGCCTACTGAGCTCCTTTCTTCAGTGTGGTGGTGTGCACCCCCAATTCCAGGCCCCTGTCGCTTATCCTCCAGCATTTTGGGGAGCCCAGATGTCACCCTTTCTGTTCTGTCAGTTCCAACATTGGTCTGTCCAGGGGTGACCGCTATGGCCAGCAGTAGAGCACAGATGATAAGCTCAGTCCTGCCCTGCACACTGAAAGCTCCCAGTGTTCCCCAGGGCTGCTGCAGTCCAGTGTGTCTGTGTTTTAGTGGGAAGGAAGGCTGGAGCAGGTGTGCTCTGATTCCAGAACAGCTGTCTACCATCATCCAGAGTTCAGGACTGAAGCCCTTCACAAACAAGGCAGGGCAATAATAGCAACTATGCTGCAGTAGAGATAGTCTAACAGGATTCAAATCAGAGAGAAGGTGGAGAAGTGGAGCTTTCTGAGTGAAACAGGAGTTTAGTAACTGCTACCAAGTAATGTTTATACCCTATGACTAAATACGCACAAATCAAACAAATGTACTTAAAAGCATGTTATGAGGCGAGATTATTGTCATTATCTTGGAAGCTGTGCATTGCTAAACAGTTTTTTTTTTTTTTTAAACAATAAAATTAAACGTACTACTTTGAATAGTACCAGTATTAAAGAATATATTAAATATAAATATACCTTATTTTGAATAGACTGCGGGTGTGCTGGACTCTCTTAAAATATATGAATAGTGGTTTACATTGATTTTTTACCAATATTTGTGCAATTCATCGATTCTTATCGATCAATACTTTTCTAAACCTGGTCGCCCTCACGACTGGAGATTCGGTGCCATGACACTCACCGTCAGACCGGCAGTCCTACCTGGCTCGTTCTAGACAGCACTGCATAGATGTCAATTACACAAGTAGCGCCGCTAGAATATTGCCGCAATTCCAAGGTTTTAAAAAAAACCTTCAAATAGTTTTTTGTTTTGTTTTATGTATTTATATTAACGAGTTGAAGAAGTATTCTCAATTTAAACAAATGTATAATAAGTGAATCATTGGGAATGCATGATTAATGAATGCAGGCTACAAACCAAATTCAATTAGGCTAACAGAACCAGATTTCTGAAAACAAGGATAAGTTTGACCAACCTGTTATTTAAAATACCAGTACTTACGCATATAGACAAAAGATTGTATTTCTTATTAACGTGTCCCACAGTAATTTGAATCTTCCTGCTACTCATTCATTTTTAAAACCACTTTGCTATATTGTGACTTGATAACGCCTTTTTTCTGTTCACATCAAAAGCATAGCTGTGTACATTGCTTTAGAAATCCTTGGTTATTCCTCTGTTTCCCTTTGATATGTCAGTTTTAGTCCAGTTCAGTTGTTTTACCGACATCAACGGGAGCACCGCTTGCGGATTTGTGCAGTCGTCCCTAAGAGTTCAGTTTAGTCCTGGATGGCGTAGCGGTTCGTCCTGATGTCCTGGAAGCTCTCTCTCTGTCCTCGTGCAGCAGCGAGTGTTTGCTCATCTCTAGAAATGAAACTTCCATTTCACTGCGAAGGAGGGGGAGTTTAATGATTTGTTTGACATATATTAACTTTTCGCCAGCAATGTCCTGGCTATGTCGGTCTCGCATCACTCGGGCTTACTACGAATATGCTATCAATAGCATTGGTACTCTTGGAATTCAGAAATACCACTATTCCCATTGCACGCTCAAGTCTTTTGTTCTGAATACGATTGTTAAAATAATTGAATAACTATTAAAATAAATGTATATACTACCGTAGAATAGCTAGCTCTCCCGTATAATTCTCACCCTCATAAACGCGAACCTTTTCGCGAGGAACTTAGAACTTTCCAAATGGTTTCCTTTTCGTTCTTGTTTGGATAAACCCAGACTGTGTGCCAGCTCCCTATCCCGTTATCCACTCCAGCTGTCCGGACTGTATTTCGCAAACTTTTTGTTTTTGTTTTTTACCTCTTTCGGCCGCCGTATAGCTGGGTGTATTGAAATTGTAAATACGGACCTGCCAAGTGACACGCATTTTGCATCACCCTCACACAATCCAATGTTTTGATGTTAGTTCAGCCTCTCATGTCAACATTTTACAGTACATTTTTAAATGCCTTTACATACCCGGACATGTAGAAAGTGTGTGTGCATGCTCGGCGAATACAAGGCCCTATAAAAGACATACAGGTATGTCTTATTATTTGCTTTAGAAAGAGATTAACAGCATTAATAAGACAGTGTAAACTAAATAATAAAATAATAAAAATAATTTTGCCCACCATTCAAATGACACATGTCAGATGTTCTATTTGCCTTTCAATTTGCAATCATCAAAGTATCGAAATAAAATTAACTTTAAAGTCAAAGCTTATGTTCTATACACAGTGTTTTATTTTATATATACAAATATAATTAATAAATATTGTGCACAAGTATATATAAATATATAACGTGTTGTTTTGGCATGGCCTTGGTGTGGTGTGTATGTTCTCCTGCTGTAGGGGAGACAGGGGCTAGTTGTCACATTTTTTACTGTTTTTTATTTTCCTCAATCTGGTGACATTCTGCGAGGTTCTGTTCCTCGTTATATTGAAGAATAACTCTTCACGTACAAATTGATGTTTTTTATTTCAGCATAACTTTATTCCAAATATGATATTTAGACAGTTGAAAATGTGCCGGTCACCTGTCACAACCTGACCCGTACTGGGGTTGGTTGTCACAAAGTATGTTCTTGGTTTTACAGTAGACAATAATGCAACATTTTTTTGTTTTTTAAAATAACATAAAGTTTCTACTGTGTACAATGACAGAAAAAGTTGTATTTTTACTATAGACCTATATATATATTTGAAATGTTGACCCATGCTACAAAATAATACCACAGCCTCCACAGAACCGAAGACGAAACAGTAAATAACTTAAATAAGCATTATATGGTGACATATCCCACATGTTGGTGTAAAAAAAGTAGAAAGAAAAAATATAAGATAAGGAAAAATATAAGATTTACCTGTGACAACAAACCCCCAAAACTATGTGACAACCTGCCCCAACCTGACTTTACATGATAATTGAATTATCTCAGTACTACTGGGAGAACCTACTGGTTTTATTTTTACACCAAAATATAGCTAGTATTTGGTTCTATTAACATGGCCATCAGTTCAAACAAACTCCAATACTACTTAGTATTAGAGTTATAACATAAATAACAAGATATGCATTTTTTACGTTGGGTATGAAAAAAATGAAATATGTGCTAACCTTTATGTTCATAGTTATGAGCACTGTGATAACCAACCCGTGTGACAACCAACCCCGGTCTCCCCTACTCTGTGGTACTTGATTTCACCTGCAGGTTTATGAATCCTGTAGTTTAGTAAAGCACCACTGACCAGGATCAGTCCACCCTGGCTAAACTTATACCCAGATAAACATTTTGAATAATTTCTTCCAGACTTTAATACATTCTATGTTACCAAATGCTAAAGTCCAAAAATAAATTGCAGGTGGAAAAATACTGCATAAGCTTCTTATGTGCTTGTCATCACATTTGTGTTTAATTAATTATTTAAAATATACTGATGCACAATAAAAATGACAACAGTCTAAGTTTTACATCAGCAGTCTAATTGGGCACATACATAATGTGATTTGCATTTTAAATAGTGAGCAGATAGGTTTGTTGATTGTTTGAGTAGTATTGTTCCTTGGGATAACAAAATACTGAACTCAAGTCATGTGGTTTCATAAAAACGCCAGGTGCTCAGTGTTTAGCATTTGAGTTGAGTTCATTAAGAATCTGTATAAAGAGCCATTTGAAAAGACATGATTTTAATTAACGCAAGAGCAGTGAAAGATATGACCGTGCCCCGCTTGAGTAATGAAGATCGCCTGGTTGCTATCGGCATGATTGAAGGCGGTCTGTCTGTGAGAGAAGTTACCCGGAGAATGAGATGTTCTGCTTCAACAATCAGCAGACTAGTCCAGAGAAACCAGGAAACCGGCTCTGTGAGGGACAGGCCACGTCCTGTAAGGCAGAGGGTCACCACACCTGCCCAGGACCGTTATGCTGTCCGTTGCGTTGCTCAAGCCAACCGGTGGAAGTGTGATGATGTGCAGAGGAATCTTCCGTGATTTTGTTTGATATCTATGTTTTAAATATTTGATTAAATCTATTAGAGAGAGTGTTGTGTTTCTTTTGTGCATCAGTATATGTATATGTTTTGTAAAGTAGAGAAACAAATATAATTAAAAAAAAAAACATCCCATAGCAAATCACGGTAAATGCATAACCATGAGTACATCATGGGAAAACTACAAAATGACCCAGAAAAATGACTGTAAACTTCTATGAGGGTTGACATGAGCTCCAGAGTGGTTCTGGAGTTGTACTTTCCAGATTCTCTTTCACCATAGTAGACACAGGCTGAACTAGAAGAGTTACTGTATAGGATTAGCAGCCAGCACCATCTAGTGAATGAAGTTTCTTTGTCAGGACACAGTACCTTTACAAATACCTGATCAAGACACATCACATTTTATTAATTTCTTAGCAGACGCCCTTATCCAGGGCGACTTACAATTGTTACAAGATATCACATTATTTTTTACATACAATTACCCATTTAAACAGTTGGGTTTTTACTGGAGCAATCTAGGTAAAGTACCTTGCTTAAGGGTACAGCAGCAGTGTCCCCACCAGGGATTGAACCCACGACCCTCCAGTCAAGAGTCCAGAACCCTAACCACTACTCCACACTGCTGCCCTTTTTATTTCATTCTTGTGTCTTACACACATGTACTTGTTTTTTCAAGCATTTCTGAAATAAATTGCTGTGTGCATACAAGTGTGCAACTTAACAGTGACTCATAAAGAAGAAAGGACAGACTGGTACCCCTGATACCTCCAGAATCGGATACTCGTAATGACTAAAGAATAGTCTTGCCATGTGGAAGTTTAATGACAATTGGATAAACGGATACATGAACATGTAAGGGTGACATGCCGACGTACAGACAGACAGACACCCTGTATAGCTCAGCTCTGCCACTGACACCCTGCCTCATTTTTAACTCCTCTAAGGTTGACAGGTAAAAATGTATTCCTCTCGGGGGACTGCTTTCTGCATCCCAACCTGTGATGGCATGACACGCAGGTAAAGATTGACAGGTTGCAGGTTTTTCTGGTATCTTGTTGATGGATATGAAGTGTAAATGTTTTCCTGCACCTGATTTCATCCATAACTCTGCTTGAATGATGTGACAGAAGTAAAGACAGAGACGTTAGTGTCTGGTCTGAACACAATGACTCTGGATGCAGAGGGGGCTCCATCTTTGGCATGGATACCTGATACAAAACATACCGTTAAAATAAACAGTATTTTGACATTTTTAACGAAAGCAGGGGGGAATCTGCCCATGGGTGTCAGCTTATTTGCGTGTGCAGGATAGTTCTTCACTGAGAATGGCATGTGGTTGATTGGTGATGATTCCAGCTTCATTTGGATTCTTGAAGCCCCCAGCCACAACCAGTCTCTGTTCCAGTGAGCTTCATTGGAACAATGCAGCAGCAGTGATCACACAGGAAGGCTGCTAATCTACCTTTATTCCTGGATTTGATAGAAACCTATTCCAGTGAGCCGCTCAGGGCTGTGCATCCTTACTTCTGGTCCCACTGTGCTCAGTTGTCTCTCTTCAGACTGTATGGATTTTCCTATATCATACCTATCAAAAACACCATTGACCTGCCTGGACTTAATTACTATAATTACCATAATTACATAAAAGTCGGGTTATACTTTGTTTATATGGGAAAACCCACATGGACCTCTGAACAGCTGTTGTCAATATACCTTAAAACCTGCCAATTCAGTTATCTGAAAACCTGTGTCTACCTATCACATGTGATTCACCCAAACTGCTCTTTGGAAGTTTGGAAATGTCTTACAGTGGATCCCATATGGAAGAGCCCAGGTAATGCATCAAATCACTGGGTAACCGCGGTGACCCTGCTCTGGGACTTTACATGTAAATGCAACACTTTATTTTTCCAGCAGAGTGTGCCAGAGAGCTTTTAGGAATTTAATCCCACAATGGCTGTTTGCATTGTAAGGAAATTAATTCATTTGATGCCTGCAAATGTGTGCACACAATACAAATTGCAATGTTAGTAAGTTTCCATTTATTGTTTGCAGTATTAAAAAGTTACACATCTATAGCTTAAAAATGTATCATTAGCCACAACAAATGTCGCAGCTTGTTTTAAACAGAAATCAGATAAGGATCAGTTACCTAATTCTCAAAGAGATAGCTCAGGTAAGGAGATGGTCTGTCGTCAGGAGAGGATTCGGATAAGCTTGTCTCACTTGCACTCTCAAGTGCCTGTCTTATATATCTTATCTAACTGTGTGTGTGTGAAGCTGAACTTTGTGAACTCTACTTACACTGTTTTATTAACAATATCTAAACACTTATCAATTTCTTGGCAATGTTGTTCCAGACACAGAACACACATCTCTTCTACACAAGGTCAAATGTACCCCACTTTATCAATCCCTTGTTCCTCTGTGTCCTGAGTTGGTTGAGTTGAAAAACATCCTTCCACATCTGCTTACTTTACAGCTGTGCTTGAGCACAGTGTTCTCAGGTGTGCTCACAATATTTGTTTAAACTTTGTTGACCCCTACAGCATCATCAGTGTGAGACACTTGGTTGGTTGACTTTTCACCAAATCCCGAGTTGGACCTATCTCTGTTGTGACTGGTATGTCAATTCATTGCATTTCCCCACTCTGCATCACAAAAATATTTATTCACACAACCTATTAAATTACATTGCTGTTAACTTGTTGAGCACACTGTGAATAAAGTAGCAAAACTGGAACGATTTAACATTTTTTCTTTTTCTGAAGGCTGAAAACTTCCAGTTTTCTCGGGTAACCCTAAATGGACAGTGGCTCTCAGAGAAAATCCATGAACTATAAACTAGCACTACAGACCCCAAATCATTTGACCCCCCCTTTTTATTCATGGAAAGTGATCTTTGTGTTATTGTAAGCCACTCTGGTCAAGAGAGACATGTAAATACAAATACAGTATCTCTATTTTACTGTATGAAAATCAATGGAGAGCGACAGTGAATTTTTAGTTTATTTTAACTATCGTGCTCAGAATCTAGCACCGAATTTGATCAGACAGCAGTATCTGATAACCAGGAATCTGAGGCTGGTGTTTTGCAGCCCTACAGATTTGGGCCTTACCAAACATCTAGTGAGGAAAGATCGGGCTCCGATTCAGATGACAATCAAGACAGAAATGTCCCCAAAGACATTGAGAGGTTGCAAAATAAGGAATGGTAGGTCATTTTCAGGAACATTTTTATAAAAGGAAATTAGACTGATTTCGTTCAAATTATTAAAATTCGTGTGCAGATGCAAGTTTGACTGTGACTGACAGTGTCAGTGAGAAAACACTTACTATCTGCAGCTCTAAACCTTGGCATGCGATCAGAAATTAGCTGTTTGCTGATTTGTCAGTGTGGTGCTGTTAATGCACATTTTGCTGCCCCATGCCTCTTGTGGAAGAAAGCATATGTTGTAGGGAGATAGAAACTGTCTGTGAGAAGATAGGGGACGTTTCATGTGTAACACTGCATGAAGAGTTCCTGGATGTTTGCCTGTCTGTGCATACGCTACAAACAGCATACTGTGCTTACAGACAGGAACATTAGGAAAATTAGGAAATTCACAAGTAAGTAGACAGAATGCTATTAAAAAAACAAAGCATATTAAAACAATCCGGGATTTTTATAAGGTAATAGTATTTAATATTTCCACCAGGAGTTTATATCATACCCATACCCTTAACAACATTACTAATAAAAATTACAAAGCACTACTTGGCTTTAAACCTACCGACTCTTAAAGTCCTCATATCAAGTTCCCAACAACTTTTTACAAAATTATAATTTATTTTACAAACTCAATTAACCAGATTAAAAATTACAGACATCCAAACACGCTTTTATCTAACCTTAAACTGGTACTACTCTAGCAATAATTCTGTTCTAAAAGCAAAGACAAAATGTTAGTGTTAAGTTCGTCTGAGTTTATTCTCCACCAACATCTTACAGTACAGTATAAACACAATAGGGTCACATGCATTGATCAGTAAAAATCTGAACAGATTCGGTGTACATTTGGTCCTGTAAAAACATATGAAGCCCTCTCAAAGTGAGCCTGTTAACCTTGTTCTGGTCTGTGTTTAAAGATGTTGCTGCCCCACTCTTCAGTGGCATCCCGTTGTTATTAACACAGCAGTACGCACTCCACACCCAGTCCGGTATGTTCACACGATCCTTCAGCTTGCTGTTCTGCGACGGGACAGTCCCAACCACAACGAAAGTTGTAGCACAGTCTGTGCTGAACATCCTGGCCAGTTCTTCTTCATACAGTCTCCACGCTCCCTGGTTCGATATTCGATTCTGAGGCACAATGTTAGTGAGGCTGAAAGTGGCATTCCGGCTGTCACCTGACACAGCAAAATAATGTGCATGTCAGTTCATTTTACTGAACTTAATGGGTCATACATTTCAGTAATGTACTAGATCTGCATACTGAACACTAAATTGCCAATTTTATACAAAAATACAGAGTCATTTAATTTATACAAAAGTGCAGGCCCAAAGGTGCTAGACAAACAGTGCAGGAGTGAAAAAGTGCAAATATTTTGGTCAATTCAAAACCATCCTCAGTGCTGACAGGTAAAGAACACCCACATATTTAAGGCAGCCACTGAATTAGGATAATACTAAACACGTGCAAAAGGAGCACGAATGTTAGTGTTCAATTCATCTCCATGGTAAATAACCCCAGCTATCGCAGACTGGGATTGCCTGAAAGTGAATAGGATCCATGCGTTACAGCCACACCGAGAGCATTGCCTATGACATGTATATTGTGTTTGGCTCCTGTAGCAGTGAGGGGAGACACCATGCTACTATAAAGCCTTTATTATTAACTCAGTTGTTATCGGGTGTACCCTCACTAAAGTTAAGCACAGTAAATTTGCATGATAATCTCTTTTTTCCCATGGTGATACCATAGTCTACCATGGTTTCTCATGTTTGTTTTTTTTATTATTTGCTTTACCATACCTCTCTGAGCTTTACAATCCTTACCTTTGCTGTACCATGCTTTCACTATGCTTTGCGTTTACTGTGGGAAACAGGGTATACTGCAGTGGGTTTTATAAGAGTGAGGCAGGGTATACTGGAGTGAGTTTCAAGACAACGTTTTCAATAAATACTTCATGCTGTTACTGCCTTGAGCTCAACCCCACCATGGATGGCGGCCAAACTCCCCTGCAACTTCCGACCTGGTCTAAAGGGACACAGCCCACTCTGGACTGTGTGCTTCTGCTGTGTAAGACTTTAAAAACATGACATCATATGAAACAATTACCAGTGATAGTTACACAGTATAATACAACCTGTGACACTTTCATTTCCCTTAAATAACACTGCATTATAATATCTTTCCAAGGTGTTTCTCACCTGCGTGGTGACCATTGGGGTTAAGGTGTCCACGGTCAAAGCCTGTAGATTTATAATCCTCATCCAGAGCTTGATCCACACCCAGGTACACATTGGGGTGCTCCTTACTGAGGCGATATGCATCTTGCATCCCACCCTGCCAGTTGTTGTTAACAAGCTGCAATATAATCCTGATATTAATCCCATGATTTACAATTCTTGGAAAGGGATACACATAATGCAGTAGACACCAACTGAGACATATCTGGAAATCACGCGGTAGTCGTTATATGCTCAGTTCAGCTTGGAGGAGGCCATTCCCCCCATCAATGCTCGTCCGATTCCTAGCAGCGACTGATCTCAAATTTTGTCTTAATGGATCCCAATGATTCAGCATCATCAACATGGCTAAATACCCATTCCATACCCTCACTACTCTATGTAAAGAAGTGTCTTGTGCCCTCTGTCCTAAGTCTGTATCGACCTTTTATCCAACTGTCCTCTGGTCCTGGTTTCTGATTCATGGCTGTATGCATTTAGATAGGAAGTTTTGGTTAGAATCGTTGGAACTGTTAGAAAAAATACTTGGGAGCCTGTAAAAAGGAAACAGTATAAATATTCATATTTACATTTAGCTTAGCATAAAGATGACCCTAAGAAAAGAGTTAATGAAACATAATGTTAATGAAACTACAACAATCATGGGGTTTCCATGCGATTTTTTTTTTTTTTTTTTTTTTTTAACGAGACATTTACACGTGTAAAATGCTTTTTTGGGTTATCGTTCGCTCAGTTTATTTTACCCGACGTCATGCAAATGAATGGGGAAGGAGGGAGTTGACATGTAAATTAGCTATGCGTAAAGTACTCATGCTGTTTTTGAAATTTTGTGAAAATGTGGTTACCATGCGCAGATAACTGGTACATGAGTGAATCTAACCTGCTGTAATAAAGCAAAATACCTTGTGCCTGGTTGGTTAATAATGTGTTTTACTGCTCTTGCCCAAATTGTTTTTCAAATGTCATTAGTGGGGTGTCATGTCATCAGTTGTGAATATTGTTTCAACTAATTTATCTTACGACTCCTTAATTAAAAATGAAAATGAGTATAAAATGAAACTGACCAACAGGTATTGCAGATCACCATGGCTGAAATCCCTTTCATTCAGGCAATACAGCATAAAGGGGATCAGGTGATGCTTCGTATGCTACCCTGGCTTAGAAACCCTACCCGTCCGGACGGCTGACACCTGCTGAGGTAGCATTCAACACCACGCTTGGGCAAATACGGGTAGTGGACACTTGAAAGGGAGGTGGCAGATACTGATGAAACGGACTGAAGTGCATTAGTTCGTTCCCAAAATTGCCACTGTCTGCTGTATCCTGCACAAACTCAAAACAAGCCCAAAACAAGCGCAACCCATGTGTGACAGTCTGGCTCGCAGTGGTGAGGTGGATGACGTCACGGACCAGGAAGTAACTCAAACCAAAACAGTGGATGGGTGGGTGAAGCTCAACGCAATTGCGTTCAGCGTATTTAATAAACAAACAAAAGATTTAAACAAAACACAAAACAAAAAAGCACAAGGGCCAAATGAATAAACAAACAATTAAGTGTCGTGCTGGCTAATCCAGCACGTTTTAGCAAGTGTTAATTGTCTTATTCTCCTTGCGCTCTTTCTCTCTCCGCTCTCCCGTACTCTCCTCAACACTCCACCCCGAGTGCAGAGAGCTGCAGGCACTGGCCGAGGGATTAACTAGTTGTTAATTATCTTATTATCCCCTCGGCCAGAGTCTGCACGCGTTTGGTAAGGATGCATGACTGTCAGCTAGTTAAATAATCAGTAGCTGATCAGCCATGCATCCTCACGGGGTTTTTAAATATAATAATAAAAGACGCGGCGCTTTTACCCGCGCCGCAAACAAAAATACAAATAATAATACATAGGGGCGGGACACTCCGCCACACCATGTTAGAGTATGGGTGGTTATGCAAAATCCAACCAGCGCCTCTCAAAAACAAGCCCAATCCCGCTTATTATAAGAGGACTTTGCAACTGGGAAGGTTACCTCAGCCGCCAGTTTCAATTGGATGCAAACAAATAAAACACAATCAATACGTTCATTTGAAATTTTATTTGGTCAGTTCTGAGAAGGCATCAACAACTTGGATGTTGTTGCGCTGTTTTGGGCGATAGAGCTGGCTTATGACATCCAGTTCACAAACTATATTTATTAACGTGGAGGGCAGGGGTGCGTGTCTTTGGATATAGCTGGGATCAAAAAAGGACGGGAATTAATTCAGTTAAGCAGCTCATTTGCTCTTTGTGTTTAACTTTAGCATAGTTTTTACAGCAAGGGTATTCTCAAACAGCTGCTTTAATACTATAACAAATGCATAACACAGTTCATGGTAAGTGGTTTTATACAGAACTGTAAACCCACAAGATATATACAAGATGACAGTCCAGACACAGCAAAAAACAATAATAAACAAAGCCGCCCGCAGTAGCATTAAGGTGAACTACACCAAGCTAACCATAAAATCGCCCACCAGCCACTACTTTCTGCTGTTTTGGAATCCACAGTAACAACTGACCTGCTCCATTGCAATATTTATAGTTAAGGATAAACACGCTCATTAACATTTACATGTAAAATGCAGGTTTCCATGCGAAACGGCGTGGATTTCCCGCGTGTTTCGTCATTTTTCGGCCACAAACCTGATTTACACAAGTAATTCTCCCAAACGTGCACGCGCATTGCCATTTTACGTGTAACTAAACATGTATGGAAACCCCATGAATGTCTCGAGTTAAAAAACTTGCATGGAATCCCATTATTGTTTATTCTTCATTGGTACAGACATACCTGTGGCTCAATGAACCATCTCTTCTCACGACCGCCGCCGTTGCTCTTCTGAAAAACGTACGCAGAATAGAGAGGGATGCGTTGTGCTTTGTCATATAGTGTTGCAAAATGATATCCGTTGTTGAATTTCTGGCATATTTTAGCAGTGCGTTGAGGAACTGGTCCCAGGGCTGGTGGGGTTCTCTCATAGAAGAATTCAAGGCACTGAGGAATGTCATTGAAATCTCTGACAATCTCTGTGTCTCCTGCTCGAAGCACCGCTGCCGTTACGACCAGAATGGTAACTAATGCTAATGCCATTTTAGAGGAGTCAACTATGTTCTGAAAACACAATATTGCGTATTGTCAGTCCTCTCACTTGGATATGTATAGTTGTCCTTGATGTAACCACTCCCTTTGTGAACTTGTCAGTGTTGCATGGAACTGACACGTAAGCTACTCTGAGAGAGAGACAGGACCTAGAGTACTGTCCCATGGGTAATTTACAGCAGGTAGAACGTGGCACTGATACTTTTAGCATCAATCATTTCAAAATGACCTGTCTTTGGCTTAAAGTCAACAGCAGTTTCCAGAATATCTACCTGTAAATTATAAATAAACACAGACTGCTAGCAATGGAGAGTCCATGTGCATGGTTCCCACCAAAATTCAATAACCTTGAGTGAAAACCTAGATTATTTCTTTATGTAAACATGTCAACGTAGTAATGTGAAAGGTTTTGGGCTGAAGCATTTATTAACACAGGACTTAGAGGGCCTGAGGCAACGAGTAAGTGTCCATGGCTTTGAACTGATTTCCCATATTGCTGTGTAGCTGGAAGATGTTAGTAGGTGCTTACCAGATGTGACGTAGAACTTGGTAGCTCTTTCAGCAACACTGACTTTATCATGGTCTGGATTTTCTACTTTACCTTACTAAAGACATGGTATGGCTGTAAAATATCAGTTACCTTAAATAGTGTGTTCTTTAGATTCACTTTGTATATATTTTTCTTACAGTCATTACAATCCGGTGACTTTATCTTGAAATGAATTGTGCTTATATAGGTTGAGGTAATGTGGAGCTGGAGCCAAGGAGAATAAAGTAACTATTAAGTTTTGAGTTAATTAATAATTCTGCGTATGTTGCTGAGGAAGAAATGACAGGAGGGTGCCAGAGTTGAGATGTGCTGAGAGTTGGAGAGGGAGGGGTCGAGGTTGACACCAAGGTTATTGGTGGATGAGGAGGGAGAGAGGATTGTGGATTCAAGAGGAATAGAGATAGAGAGATTAGCAGTGGGGTGAGGGGGAGAAAAAGAGATCTGATTTGGAGAGGCTGAGTTTGAGATGATGCGAGTGCATCCAGGAGATGGGGTTGAGTTTGAGATGACGCGAGTGCATCCAGGAGGAGATGGGGTTGAGTTTGAGATGACGCGAGTGCATCCAGGAGGAGATGGGGTTGAGTTTGAGATGACGCGAGTGCATCCAGGAGGAGATGGGGTTGAGTTTGAGATGACGCGAGTGCATCCAGGAGGAGATGGGGTTGAGTTTGAGATGACGCGAGTGCATCCAGGAGGAGATGGGGTTGAGTTTGAGATGACGCGAGTGCATCCAGGAGGAGATGGGGTTGAGTTTGAGATGATGCGAGTGCATCCAGGAGGAGATGGGGTTGAGTTTGAGATGACGCGAGTGCATCCAGGAGGAGATGGCCGATAGACAGGTAGAGATACAGGAGGAGATGTCGGAGTCAGAGGTGGGGAAGGAGAGCACTACTGCAATATATTAGCACTAAAACACCCCCCACCGGTAGCATAATACCCCTCCAACCAGTAAGTAGTCTGTCCAGTTCAGACGAGTTAACAGTGTTAATGTAATCGTTACAAATTACAAAGTACTGTACTTAATTCACCTAATTATTAATAATTAAACATAGACGTTTTTATTATTACTATTTGTTTAAATACATGTTCCTGAACACATACATTATGCTAGGAAATTAGACAGATAAAACGCATCTTATTCTACGCTTGGTCTGAGTCATGTGGTAATTATGATGTCGGTAAGGGGTAAGGGTCAAGTAACAGCACCATACAGCTTTATGAATTAGACAGATAATTTGTTAATCAGAATATTGGTCTCCAACACGGCACATTATTCTACTGTCACGATGAGTTTATTTTTTAAAAAGTCCTATGTAGGAGTTAAAAAGTCCTGGGTAGGCGATATGAAGTCCTGGGTAGGAGATATAAAGTCCAACGTAGAAGATACTTAAAGTTTTAATATTAAAGTTTTAATATTGTATGGTACTGTCCCTAATCGCATGGCTGTGGGTCTCCATAGTAACTGCAGTGCTATAAAAAGACGTGCAGATCAAAAAAAGGGAAGGCTGCCTGATTGTGTAGATTGTGAGCTGAGAGCTGAGAGCACGAGTTGGCGAACTGCCGTTTGCTAAGATTGTTTGTTTAAAGTTTATTAGTTTTTGAAGGCGCTGTGAATTTGCTTGGGCTCTATAGGCTTTCGTTATAAGTGTTGTTAATCATATTGAATAGGTTGTTCCGCTCTATGGGTGTTTGCAAGTAACCCTCGTGCTCTCAGACAATGTCATCGGTTTGTATTGGTGTAGTCTAAACAAAAGAGAACGGGGCTTCCATTGCTTTAATTTTGAATGTACCGTCTAGTTCTCTCTTTTCGGTTTAAATTCACATATATCACACGGTAGTTTTTTTAAATTTATTTTGATTTACGTGAAATAGGCTACCTCACTTGTTTAAGACTGTACGTATCAGTTCTCTTGTTAAGTAGTGTGTTTACAGCTGCAGAAACAGCGTCTTTGTATTGGTACTAGTCCCTGCTTTATTTCTGGTTGGATTGCTCCAACCTCAGCCGTTGCTAACTATTACTAATCAGCATTTCAAGCCTCCAGGTATGAGACCCATTTGAATTTACATCATTGTTTTTTAGATCGCTTTTATGGAATCAATTTGTTGCTAAATGTTACTTCCTTGAGGTGTCTGACTAACTTTGATTTAAGTACTGTTCATGAGTGTTGGCGTTTTTCTTTAATGTTTTAACTTGTTATACTATGATAAAATAAAGTCCTTGTTACTTTGTCACCCTTACTTCATACACTTGCCCCTTGATTGGTAAAATAACCTGTGTTATTTTATGTAGTTATATTAGCTTCAGATCATTTAAACCTACTTAATTGGTCAACTAATTAATCAATTAAATCTATATTGGTAACAAGGGGCAATCTTCTTGCGTCCTGTGTGTCTCCTTGACTACCAAGGCTGGGGAATGCTACACTATGGTAGATCATTTGACCCCCCCTTTTTATTCATGGAAAGTGATCTTTGTGTTATTGTAAGCCACTCTGGTCAAGAGAGACATGTAAATACAAATACAGTATCTCTATTTTACTGTATGAAAATCAATGGAGAGCGACGGTGAATTTTTAGTTTATTTTAACTATCGTGCTCAGAATCTAGCACTGAATTTGATCAGACAGCAGTATCTGATAACCAGGAATCTGAGGCTGGTGTTTTGCAGCCCTACAGATTTGGGCCTTACCAAACATCTAGTGAGGAAAGATCGGACTCTGATTCAGATGACAATCAAGACAGAAATGTCCCCAGAGACATTGAGAGGTTGCAAAATAAGGAATGGTAGGTCATTTTCAGGAACATTTTTATAAAAGGAAATTAGACTGATTTCGTTCAAATTATTAAAATTCGTGTGCAGATGCAAGTTTGACTGTGACTGACAGTGTCAGTGGGAAAACACTTACTATCTGCAGCTCTAAACCTTGGCATGCGATCAAAAATTAGCTGTTTGCTGATTTGTCAGTGTGGTGCTGTTAATGCACATTTTGCTGCCCCATGCCTCTCGTGGAAGAAAGCATATGTTGTAGGGAGATAGAAACCGTCTGTGAGAAGATAGGGGACGTTTCATGTGTAACACTGCATGAAGAGTTCCTGGATGTTTGCCTGTCTGTGCATACGCTACAAACAGCATACTGTGCTTACAGACAGGAACATTAGGAAAATTAGGAAATTCACAAGTAAGTAGACAGAATGCTATTAAAAAAAAACAAAGCATATTAAAACAATCCAGGATTTTTATAAGGTAATAGTATTTAATATTTCCACCAGGAGTTTATATCATACCCATACCCTTAACAACATTACTAATAAAAATTACAAAGCACTACTTGGCTTTAAACCTACCAACTCTTAAAGTCCTCATATCAAGTTCCCAACAACTTTTTACAAAATTATAATTTATTTTACAAACTCAATTAACCAGATTGAAAATTACAGACATCCAAACCTTGCTTTTATCTAACCTTAAACTGGTACTACTCCAGCAATAATTCTGTTCTAAAAGCAAAGACAAAATGTTAGTGTTAAGTTCGTCTGAGTTTATTCTCCACCAACATCTTACAGTACAGTATAAACACAATAGGGTCACATGCATTCATCAGTAAAAATCTGAACAGATTCGGTGTACATTTGGTCCTGTAAAAACATATGAAGCCCTCTCAAAGTGAGCCTGTTAACCTTGTTCTGGTCTGTGTTTAAAGATGTTGCTGCCACACTCTTCAGTGGCATCCCGTTGTTATTAACACAGCAGTACGCACTCCACACCCAGTCCGGTATGTTCACACGATCCTTCAGCTTGCTGTTCTGCGACGGGACAGTCCCAACCACAACGAAAGTTGTAGCACAGTCTGTGCTGAACATCCTGGCCAGTTCTTCTTCATACAGTCTCCATGCTCCCTGGTTCGATATTCGATTCTGAGGCACAATGTTAGTGAGGCTGAAAGTGGCATTCCGGCTGTCACCTGACACAGCAAAATAATGTGCATGTCAGTTCATTTTACTGAACTTAATGGGTCATACATTTCAGTAATGTACTAGATCTGCATACTGAACACTAAATTGCCAAATTTATACAAAAATACAGAGTCATTTAATTTATACAAAAGTGCAGGCCCAAAGGTGCTAGACAAACAGTGCAGGAGTGAAAAAGTGCAAATATTTTGGTCAATTCAAAACCATCCTCAGTGCTGACAGGTAAAGAACACCCACATATTTAAGGCAGCCACTGAATTAGGATAATACTAAACACGTGCAAAAGGAGCACGAATGTTAGTGTTCAATTCATCTCCATGGTAAATAACCCCAGCTATCGCAGACTGGGATTGCCTGAAAGTGAATAGGACCCATGCGTTACAGCCACACCGAGAGCATTGCCTATGACATGTATATTGTGTTTGGCTCCTGTAGCAGTGAGGGGAGACACCATGCTACTATAAAGCCTTTATTATTAACTCAGTTGTTATCGGGTGTACCCTCACTAAAGTTAAGCACAGTAAATTTGCATGATAATCTCTTTTTTCCCATGGTGATACCATAGTCTACCATGGTTTCTCATGTTTGTTTTTTTTATTATTTGCTTTACCATACCTCTCTGAGCTTTACAATCCTTACCTTTGCTGTACCATGCTTTCACTATGCTTTGCGTTTACTGTGGGAAACAGGGTATACTGCAGTGGGTTTTATAAGAGTGAGGCAGGGTATACTGGAGTGAGTTTCAAGACAACGTTTTCAATAAATACTTCATGCTGTTACTGCCTTGAGCTCAACCCCACCATGGATGGCGGCCAAACTCCCCTGCAACTTCCGACCTGGTCTAAAGGGACACAGCCCACTCTGGACTGTGTGCTTCTGCTGTGTAAGACTTTAAAAACATGACATCATATGAAACAATTACCAGTGATAGTTACACAGTATAATACAACCTGTGACACTTTCATTTCCCTTAAATAACACTGCATTATAATATCTTTCCAAGGTGTTTCTCACCTGCGTGGTGACCATTGGGGTTAAGGTGTCCACGGTCAAAGCCTGTAGATTTATAATCCTCATCCAGAGCTTGATCCACACCCAGGTACACATTGGGGTGCTCCTTACTGAGGCGATATGCATCTTGCATCCCACCCTGCCAGTTGTTGTTAACAAGCTGCAATATAATCCTGATATTAATCCCATGATTTACAATT
This sequence comes from Acipenser ruthenus, assembly GCF_902713425.1. Taxonomy (NCBI): domain Eukaryota; kingdom Metazoa; phylum Chordata; class Actinopteri; order Acipenseriformes; family Acipenseridae; genus Acipenser; species Acipenser ruthenus. The sequence continues at coordinate 12,367,330 of NC_081205.1, read as the reverse complement.
CTTGGAAAGGGATACACATAATGCAGTAGACACCAACACTGAGACATATCTGGAAATCACGCGGTAGTCGTTATATGCTCAGTTCAGCTTGGAGGAGGCCATTCCCCCCCATCAATGCTCGTCCGATTCCTAGCAGCGACTGATCTCAAATTTTGTCTTAATGGATCCCAATGATTCAGCATCATCAACATGGCTAAATACCCATTCCATACCCTCACTACTCTATGTAAAGAAGTGTCTTGTGCCCTCTGTCCTAAGTCTGTATCGACCTTTTATCCAACTGTCCTCTGGTCCTGGTTTCTGATTCATGGCTGTATGCATTTAGATAGGAAGTTTTGGTTAGAATCGTTGGAACTGTTAGAAAAAATACTTGGGAGCCTGTAAAAAGGAAACAGTATAAATATTCATATTTACATTTAGCTTAGCATAAAGATGACCCTAAGAAAAGAGTTAATGAAACATAATGTTAATGAAACTACAACAATCATGGGGTTTCCATGCGATTTTTTTTTTTTTTTTTTTTTTTTAACGAGACATTTACACGTGTAAAATGCTTTTTTGGGTTATCGTTCGCTCAGTTTATTTTACCCGACGTCATGCAAATGAATGGGGAAGGAGGGAGTTGACATGTAAATTAGCTATGCGTAAAGTACTCATGCTGTTTTTGAAATTTTGTGAAAATGTGGTTACCATGCGCAGATAACTGGTACATGAGTGAATCTAACCTGCTGTAATAAAGCAAAATACCTTGTGCCTGGTTGGTTAATAATGTGTTTTACTGCTCTTGCCCAAATTGTTTTTCAAATGTCATTAGTGGGGTGTCATGTCATCAGTTGTGAATATTGTTTCAACTAATTTATCTTACGACTCCTTAATTAAAAATGAAAATGAGTATAAAATGAAACTGACCAACAGGTATTGCAGATCACCATGGCTGAAATCCCTTTCATTCAGGCAATACAGCATAAAGGGGATCAGGTGATGCTTCGTATGCTACCCTGGCTTAGAAACCCTACCCGTCCGGACGGCTGACACCTGCTGAGGTAGCATTCAACACCACGCTTGGGCAAATACGGGTAGTGGACACTTGAAAGGGAGGTGGCAGATACTGATGAAACGGACTGAAGTGCATTAGTTCGTTCCCAAAATTGCCACTGTCTGCTGTATCCTGCACAAACTCAAAACAAGCCCAAAACAAGCGCAACCCATGTGTGACAGTCTGGCTCGCAGTGGTGAGGTGGATGACGTCACGGACCAGGAAGTAACTCAAACCAAAACAGTGGATGGGTGGGTGAAGCTCAACGCAATTGCGTTCAGCGTATTTAATAAACAAACAAAAGATTTAAACAAAACACAAAACAAAAAAGCACAAGGGCCAAATGAATAAACAAACAATTAAGTGTCGTGCTGGCTAATCCAGCACGTTTTAGCAAGTGTTAATTGTCTTATTCTCCTTGCGCTCTTTCTCTCTCCGCTCTCCCGTACTCTCCTCAACACTCCACCCCGAGTGCAGAGAGCTGCAGGCACTGGCCGAGGGATTAACTAGTTGTTAATTATCTTATTATCCCCTCGGCCAGAGTCTGCACGCGTTTGGTAAGGATGCATGACTGTCAGCTAGTTAAATAATCAGTAGCTGATCAGCCATGCATCCTCACGGGGTTTTTAAATATAATAATAAAAGACGCGGCGCTTTTACCCGCGCCGCAAACAAAAATACAAATAATAATACATAGGGGCGGGACACTCCGCCACACCATGTTACAGTATGGGTGGTTATGCAAAATCCAACCAGCGCCTCTCAAAAACAAGCCCAATCCCGCTTATTATAAGAGGACTTTGCAACTGGGAAGGTTACCTCAGCCGCCAGTTTCAATTGGATGCAAACAAATAAAACACAATCAATACGTTCATTTGAAATTTTATTTGGTCAGTTCTGAGAAGGCATCAACAACTTGGATGTTGTTGCGCTGTTTTGGGCGATAGAGCTGGCTTATGACATCCAGTTCACAAACTATATTTATTAACGTGGAGGGCAGGGGTGCGTGTCTTTGGATATAGCTGGGATCAAAAAAGGACGGGAATTAATTCAGTTAAGCAGCTCATTTGCTCTTTGTGTTTAACTTTAGCATAGTTTTTACAGCAAGGGTATTCTCAAACAGCTGCTTTAATACTATAACAAATGCATAACACAGTTCATGGTAAGTGGTTTTATACAGAACTGTAAACCCACAAGATATATACAAGATGACAGTCCAGACACAGCAAAAAACAATAATAAACAAAGCCGCCCGCAGTAGCATTAAGGTGAACTACACCAAGCTAACCATAAAATCGCCCACCAGCCACTACTTTCTGCTGTTTTGGAATCCACAGTAACAACTGACCTGCTCCATTGCAATATTTATAGTTAAGGATAAACACGCTCATTAACATTTACATGTAAAATGCAGGTTTCCATGCGAAACGGCGTGGATTTCCCGCGTGTTTCGTCATTTTTCGGCCACAAACCTGATTTACACAAGTAATTCTCCCAAACGTGCACGCGCATTGCCATTTTACGTGTAACTAAACATGTATGGAAACCCCATGAATGTCTCGAGTTAAAAAACTTGCATGGAATCCCATGATTGTTTATTCTTCATTGGTACAGACATACCTGTGGCTCAATGAACCATCTCTTCTCACGACCGCCGCCGTTGCTCTTCTGAAAAACGTACGCAGAATAGAGAGGGATGCGTTGTGCTTTGTCATATAGTGTTGCAAAATGATATCCGTTGTTGAATTTCTGGCATATTTTAGCAGTGCGTTGAGGAACTGGTCCCAGGGCTGGTGGGGTTCTCTCATAGAAGAATTCAAGGCACTGAGGAATGTCATTGAAATCTCTGACAATCTCTGTGTCTCCTGCTCGAAGCACCGCTGCCGTTACGACCAGAATGGTAACTAATGCTAATGCCATTTTAGAGGAGTCAACTATGTTCTGAAAACACAATATTGCGTATTGTCAGTCCTCTCACTTGGATATGTATAGTTGTCCTTGATGTAACCACTCCCTTTGTGAACTTGTCAGTGTTGCATGGAACTGACACGTAAGCTACTCTGAGAGAGAGACAGGACCTAGAGTACTGTCCCATGGGTAATTTACAGCAGGTAGAACGTGGCACTGATACTTTTAGCATCAATCATTTCAAAATGACCTGTCTTTGGCTTAAAGTCAACAGCAGTTTCCAGAATATCTACCTGTAAATTATAAATAAACACAGACTGCTAGCAATGGAGAGTCCATGTGCATGGTTCCCACCAAAATTCAATAACCTTGAGTGAAAACCTAGATTATTTCTTTATGTAAACATGTCAACGTAGTAATGTGAAAGGTTTTGGGCTGAAGCATTTATTAACACAGGACTTAGAGGGCCTGAGGCAACGAGTAAGTGTCCATGGCTTTGAACTGATTTCCCATATTGCTGTGTAGCTGGAAGATGTTAGTAGGTGCTTACCAGATGTGACGTAGAACTTGGTAGCTCTTTCAGCAACACTGACTTTATCATGGTCTGGATTTTCTACTTTACCTTACTAAAGACATGGTATGGCTGTAAAATATCAGTTACCTTAAATAGTGTGTTCTTTAGATTCACTTTGTATATATTTTTCTTACAGTCATTACAATCCGGTGACTTTATCTTGAAATGAATTGTGCTTATATAGGTTGAGGTAATGTGGAGCTGGAGCCAAGGAGAATAAAGTAACTATTAAGTTTTGAGTTAATTAATAATTCTGCGTATGTTGCTGAGGAAGAAATGACAGGAGGGTGCCAGAGTTGAGATGTGCTGAGAGTTGGAGAGGGAGGGGTCAAGGTTGACACCAAGGTTATTGGTGGATGAGGAGGGAGAGAGGATTGTGGATTCAAGAGGAATAGAGATAGAGAGATTAGCAGTGGGGTGAGGGGGAGAAAAAGAGATCTGATTTGGAGAGGCTGAGTTTGAGATGATGCGAGTGCATCCAGGAGATGGGGTTGAGTTTGAGATGACGCGAGTGCATCCAGGAGGAGATGGGGTTGAGTTTGAGATGACGCGAGTGCATCCAGGAGGAGATGGGGTTGAGTTTGAGATGACGCGAGTGCATCCAGGAGGAGATGGGGTTGAGTTTGAGATGACGCGAGTGCATCCAGGAGGAGATGGGGTTGAGTTTGAGATGACGCGAGTGCATCCAGGAGGAGATGGGGTTGAGTTTGAGATGATGCGAGTGCATCCAGGAGGAGATGGGGTTGAGTTTGAGATGACGCGAGTGCATCCAGGAGGAGATGGCCGATAGACAGGTAGAGATACAGGAGGAGATGTCGGAGTCAGAGGTGGGGAAGGAGAGCACTACTGCAATATATTAGCACTAAAACACCCCCCACCGGTAGCATAATACCCCTCCAACCAGTAAGTAGTCTGTCCAGTTCAGACGAGTTAACAGTGTTAATGTAATCGTTACAAATTACAAAGTACTGTACTTAATTCACCTAATTATTAATAATTAAACATAGACGTTTTTATTATTACTATTTGTTTAAATACATGTTCCTGAACACATACATTATGCTAGGAAATTAGACAGATAAAACGCATCTTATTCTACGCTTGGTCTGAGTCATGTGGTAATTATGATGTCGGTAAGGGGTAAGGGTCAAGTAACAGCACCATACAGCTTTATGAATTAGACAGATAATTTGTTAATCAGAATATTGGTCTCCAACACGGCACATTATTCTACTGTCACGATGAGTTTATTTTTTAAAAAGTCCTATGTAGGAGTTAAAAAGTCCTGGGTAGGAGATATGAAGTCCTGGGTAGGAGATATAAAGTCCAACGTAGAAGATACTTAAAGTTTTAATATTAAAGTTTTAATATTGTATGGTACTGTCCCTAATCGCATGGCTGTGGGTCTCCATAGTAACTGCAGTGCTATAAAAAGACGTGCAGATCAAAAAAAGGGAAGGCTGCCTGATTGTGTAAATTGTGAGCTGAGAGCACGAGTTGGCGAACTGCCGTTTGCTAAGATTGTTTGTTTAAAGTTTATTAGTTTTTGAAGGCGCTGTGAATTTGCTTGGGCTCTATAGGCTTTCGTTATAAGTGTTGTTAATCATATTGAATAGGTTGTTCCGCTCTATGGGTGTTTGCAAGTAACCCTCGTGCTCTCAGACAATGTCATCGGTTTGTATTGGTGTAGTCTAAACAAAAGAGAACGGGGCTTCCATTGCTTTAATTTTGAATGTACCGTCTAGTTCTCTCTTTTCGGTTTAAATTCACATATATCACACGGTAGTTTTTTTAAATTTATTTTGATTTACGTGAAATAGGCTACCTCACTTGTTTAAGACTGTACGTATCAGTTCTCTTGTTAAGTAGTGTGTTTACAGCTGCAGAAACAGCGTCTTTGTATTGGTACTAGTCCCTGCTTTATTTCTGGTTGGATTGCTCCAACCTCAGCCGTTGCTAACTATTACTAATCAGCATTTCAAGCCTCCAGGTATGAGACCCATTTGAATTTACATCATTGTTTTTTAGATCGCTTTTATGGAATCAATTTGTTGCTAAATGTTACTTCCTTGAGGTGTCTGACTAACTTTGATTTAAGTACTGTTCATGAGTGTTGGCGTTTTTCTTTAATGTTTTAACTTGTTATACTATGATAAAATAAAGTCCTTGTTACTTTGTCACCCTTACTTCATACACTTGCCCCTTGATTGGTAAAATAACCTGTGTTATTTTATGTAGTTATATTAGCTTCAGATCATTTAAACCTACTTAATTGGTCAACTAATTAATCAATTAAATCTATATTGGTAACAAGGGGCAATCTTCTTGCGTCCTGTGTGTCTCCTTGACTACCAAGGCTGGGGAATGCTACACTATGGTAGATGCATAATAGATCCATGGGAATAACTGCAGAATGTACTGTGGTAAACTTTTATAAGGGCCATTCAGCCCAGTATATGCTAAATTGTAACTGGAAAGGGTGTGCTGAACAGAGGACAAGGCATATTGACTGACCACCCTTATCGCTTTTTCAGAAATGCATTTATGAATGAAAAGCTGCACTACACCACAGTAAGAGGTTAGGGGTATTGAAGTTCATAAAGAGATTGTAATACCTTTTAAATTCTACTGATGGGAAAACAAAGAACCACAGCAGCAGGACAAGCTGTGTCATCATGTTTTTGTCCTAAATCCAGGGTGTGCACAACAAACCTTGCATTTACAAAACACAAGGAGCTGTGCTGCTCTTGCACTCTGGAGTATAAATGTGTGTGTGTGTGTGTCTGTCACCTCGCTATACAACACTGGCCCAGGAGAAGCCAATCTACCTGCTGCAGATATCAATTTAGTCTCCAAAGGTAACGTCAAGAGAACATGGCAGCTGTGGAGTTGAGCTGCGTGTTCAGTGTCCGTGTGATGCTGGTTCTGGTTGCTGGGAGCCTGCTTTTGCAAAGAGCAGCATGTGTAAGTATTCCAGCTCGTTCTCCTCCCAGGCTGCCCGTGCGTAGCTGAGGGATTAGATCTTGATTACAGAATAGGAAATGGCAGAAGCAGCAATTGCATGTTGCTTAGGGTTTGTTTAGTTAGATATGTTTTTCCCTACTGGATATTTAAATACCCACTGATGATAATATGAATCTGTTAACAGGAAGCCAGCATGAACAGGCACACAATGTGTCCCTTCTTGTCGATCCTGTTTTCCAGTTCAGTATTTGTATTAAAGGTCCTCGATGACCTAGAAAAAGTCTTTGATTTATTATTATTATTATTATTATTATTATTATTATTTATTTCTTAGCAGACGCCCTTATCCAGGGCGACTTACAATCGTAAGCAAAAACATTTCAAGCGTTACAATACAAGTAATACAATAAGATTTAATTGTTATTTCATTTAATGCACACGGTTTAGGTTCTAAAAAATTCACAGACCTGGATTTGCACTAATCTTGATCTATCTGTTTCCTTGGGTAAGGTAGTCCAAGATTCGTTCTAATCAGGCTCTGTGAAGTGCATTTATCAAACTGTGGGAAATGGCTTGCACTTAAGTTTGTGGTTGTAATTAATTTTATACCCTGACTGTGCATAATAGTACATTTGCTATTCGTTTCGTTTCATATGCGCGCTTAATCATCATCCTGTAGAACTGTTTCCTATGATAAGTGTACTTATTTATCATGTGTTACTGTTTCTGTGCCTCATATGTTTTATAAAGTCACCAGCAAATTTTGTGTGGCCATCTCTGAGCATTCTGTAACGAGGCCAGTATAAAAATATAAGGGTGTGCATAGATAACCTTTCCCCCAGAAACAGAGTTTGTTTTCCCAAATAAAATTGTACTGTTTCGGGGGGGACATTACCAGTGCACACCCACAGCTCTGTCCAGGATTTGTATTCAGACAGAAATGAACAGGATAACAAGAGTATACTGCAAATCATTCTGGAAAGCGGGGATGTGCTGTAGCTATAACATATTTTTGACCCTCTTTTGATTTTAGGCACCTGCTTTGTCAGAAGATTGTCTTGAAGGTAACCCCTGTTTTTGTTTGTTTTTTTTCCCTGTGAGTTTTAATTAACAGTGGTTCATTTTTTTTATATAATGTATACATTTCCCATATCTCACTGGAAAATAAAACTGTCTTTTAAATATATTTTTGTACAGTAGAGGGGTGTTCTGAAGATGTACAATCAGCCTCAGAGAGCTTTTCTCAGCAAAATACAGAAGGGTCCACCAACCCATTCACCATTCTAGAAGATGAGCCAGACCTGCTCCCACTAAACTACAGGAAATGACCTCGACTGGAGGTGCGGAGAGGCCTTGGCTTTGCTTAATGTAATGCATTGTTTGAATGAGACTGCCTTGGTATTCTGATGAATTGTGTCTGTATACCAGGATAAATAAAGTTTATTGATGCATCATTACTTTCACATGGTTATGGGCAGTATCTTGTCATGGCAGTCACATTGACACTAAAAGCTGTAACTCACCTGAGTAATTGACTTGCCCTTTATCCTGGGTTTAAAAGGCATGTCGTATCCAGACAGGCTAAAAGAATTGAATCTATTCAGTCTTGAACAAAGAAGACTACGCGGCAATCTGATTCAAACATTCAAAATCCTAAAAGGTATAGACAATATCGACCCAGGGGACTTCTTTGACCTGAAAAAAGAAACAAGGACCAGGGGTCAGAAATGGAGATTAGATAAAGGGGCATTCAGAACAGAAAATAGGAGGCACTTTTTCACACAGAGAAATGTGAGGGTCTGGAACCAACTCCCCAGTAATGTTGTTGAAGCTGACACCCTGGGATCCTTCAAGAAGCTGCTTGATGAGATTCTGGGATCATTAAGCTACTAACAACCAAACGAGCAAGATGGGCTGAATGGCCTCCTCTTGTTTGTAAACTTTCTTATGTTCTTATGTTCTTAAGAGCACTATGATCTCTGCTTTAGAAACAGAGGCTTGGAGCACAATGTATTATTACTTGTACAGTAAATTATGAAAATTATCCAAATTGTTTCTCTTTAAATGCCTGTGTTGGTCTCAATTGTAGAGATGGATCTATTTTTTGTTTTGCTACTAGGGAAGTGCAGAGACCCCATTACTCTTGTAATCATATTCAGAAACCAATCATTTACTCGGGTGAAAGTGCATGGGGCCAGCCCTGAAACTACTAAAAAAATCTGTGTCTGACCCTGATTTTCACTCAGAACGTGACCATATGCTTCTGTTTCCCCATTCCAGATGATCCACTAACTTATGCATTTTTTTTAGTACCATACAAAGTTGTTACTAACATTTTAGTATATTCCTACATGGATCCTGGTTTCTAGACTAATGAAATGAACAAAAACACAGACTCCAAATTCTGCTCTGCTATTATGTGAATTCCAATTGAAAGTTTTCAAACAGGGAAACATAAATATAAGCATTTAAAACTATGTTTTGTCTACAGTATTTGTACCAAACTATTGTTTCTGAAAAATGTTTCTCATGTGATGTTGTGATCCGAGTGCTGCTCTGTTTTACCCACTTCATTCAAATGAAAACCATCACTGCTCCGGATTAGACATTTTGGAAGGCACAGTATACTTGATTAGCTCTCAGGGTTAAAGTTTTTAAAACTCAAGATTCAGTTTGGTAACATACATTTTTTTAAATCGGCAGGTATAGAACAGAATATACATTAAAGATATTTTGAAAACAAGATCAAATCTCAACTACAGCAATCTTCTATATATGATGTCCAGTAAATATGATATCTGTGATCTGTTTCTAATTTGCCTGTGTCTTCTGTGGACTCTGAAAGGATAGCATCAGGAACTAGACTCGGTCAGGAAGCTGCAGGGAAAGTGCTGTTATTTACAAACCGGAACAAACAAAACAAAACACACAGCAGAAACACACTGTACCATTTTCACTAAACTTCTGTTCAGGCTGGGCATTAGCTTTCACTGAACTCTCTACCTTAAACATAGGATTTGCCTTCCCTTTATACCATGTTACTGGGACTTGATCTCTACAGCCCTTTTCTGGTGTAATGGAATTATTAAATAATCATCATTTTGAGGTTCAATCAGGAAGCATCAGATGTAACCAGTTTAAGCAAATAAATAGATATTCACAGTAATAATGATGTTCTCTTCTGATGTGTTGAAAAGTCTTGTACAGCCCTCACAATTACTTAACAGAAAAAAAAAATAAAAAAAAGTTATTTTCTCTAATTCTTGTTCTGTGGAAGAGTATATCAGTACGTTATTAACTGGTGCTAAATGAGATGCACTATCATCCATCTCCACTTGGTGGCTCTGTGACATAATATATACCATATGAAGCCTGTTCCTGGTTTGTGGTGTTGTAATAGATTTTCAGTGGAGTTCTGGGGTGACAGCAGCAAGTGTTCAGTTAAATATTGAAATAGCCTTGAATGCTGGCACACCAGAGATCCAGTGTTATTACAATGACATGGCTGCAGTGGGGCTTTGAGTTTACTCAGCAGATCACTGATGTGTCTTTGTAATTGTCTATTCACTTAATCAAGGACAGGTTTGTATGGTTTGTAAATATTGTATATATTTGTATAGGGGCAGGGGTTTTAGTTTGAATCCCTGCATTTTGTCAAGGTCCCCTTTAACAGAGGACTAGCCAACTGAGTTATGTCTGACCGGATTGGAGGGGCACTTTAACATGGTGTGGCTGGTGCAGCTGAAAGGAGCCTTTTTATTTTACACTGTGTTATTTTACAGTTTTAAAGTGTAAAGGGTTTATTTAGCTTTTGATCATCTGATGACAAGATAACACTCAATGTCCCTTACCTACAAAAAAAGAATCCACGAAAAAGTGCAGCATGTAAGATAACCCTGAAAAAGACTGAGGGAGAAACAAGCCACCTCACCAAAGAAGCTGGTGTGCTCGGCATATATTTAAACCCATCAAGGCATTACCACCCTCCTTATATCCAAGTCCTACTGTTGTCAACTTTCCAGCGCCTAAGCAACCAGTGCCACCAAACACTAGCTCCTATAAGCAGCACACCAACACTGAGCTCTGCGTCCTACTGACAAGTCTTCAAAATAAGCACCTGTTGGCCACCCTACTGATCAAAAACAATAGTTTAAAAAATAGCCAGGCATATTCAGAGTGAGATTCTAGTGGAGGGGCTGGGCCACCCAGCTGAAATGTTTTGGGAAGGACAAGGGCAAGCTACCCTCAGCACCCACCGGAGGTAGTTCTGAAGGAGAGGCTCCAGAGCCACTGCTACAGCAGCAAAGGGGCCCCCGAGAGGGGACGATGGGGACCCAGGACTTGAGGGGTAGGTCTGGGGTTAAACGGGCACCCCGTATACAAGCCCATATAAGCTTGTGGAAATAAAGCTGGCACCAAACGGCAGGATCCTCGGGCTGAGGAGTCTTGTCCGGACGGTATTTGACAAGCTGAGCCCCAGCATTCCAACCCACCCACCTGTGTGTTTATTTAGGAGGGCTGTATCTCAAGTGCACCTGGGGTGCCATTCTGAGGGGGAGGGTATGTGGCTAGGCTGAGGTCATGCACATGAAGGAGGTGTGTTTTTGTTTGGAGTCAGACCCTCCTCACGGGTTGCGTTGTCAGCTGTGTTGAGGTGTGGTTGCCTGTGAGACACCACATTATACTCTGCTGCTGTACTCACACCACAGCATTGCTTCTTGTAAATAAATCCTGGCCTGCTATGAGGCGTTTCCGTGTCAGTTCTTGTGTCTCTCCTGCTCTGTCAGGGGATTACCCACAACCCCTATCACACTATTGTTTTGTTTTTGTCAATAAAAGTGTGCAACCAGGTGTTTGAACTGCATCTCTTTGTAAATTATGGACACAACTATTTTGGCATGAAGAAACAAAGCCAATCCAGTGGAAATGTTTTATTGATAACTGATTTTAAATCAAGTCTTGACAGTTAGATACGCACAGAACCGATTTATAGGACAGAATCCGTTCTTGTCCAGCTCTCTCTCATTGACAGGCCTTTGCTGAAGTGAGTTATTCAAGCATGTATGTGGGTTTGAGATCCATGGAGCTGCCTTGCCTTATCACAGAGCGCAGAGCTAATGTTAAATAAAGGTTTCCATTGGTATTAAAGGGAGCTTGCTATTGTTTGAGCAAGCTTAACATACTGCAGCGAAACCTTACCCTAGAGAGATAGTGTTCTGAGAGGCTTGAAGCAGAGTTGCATGCAGCTGCCACCACCTTTGATAATCCGGGAAGGTCCAGGCAAATAAACCCAGGAACTAAAATAGAATAAATTACGGTAGCTAGGGAACACAGCAAAGCACCAGGAAAATAACTATATGTAAAAAACAGCTTGTGGCAGGAATGGCTGAGGGTCTGACGTCACGGCAGAAGAAGGGACCACAACAACAAAAAGGTATTGTGCAGTGGCGCGGGCGCCGTTTTATTTAATGAATCCAAAAAAATAAATAAAATATTCAAACAGAAAACACTCGCTCACAGAGCAAAATAAATAATTAAACAAAAAGAAATCACTAACACAAAAACACAGGTCAGGCTGGGCAGATCGCCGTCACTGTTCCTGTTTACTGTTAAATTTCAATTTCTCTCCTCTCGTTCTCTCGTTCTCCCGTTCCTCCTGTCGAACACCCACCCTGAACTGGAGAGCTGCAGGTTTTTTATATTCAGGTGACCATCTCCCGATTAGCAACTAAATTAATCACTTAATTAATTCAGGAGATGGCCACCTTCTGCACGAGTTTTTTTCATTACACCTGGCAGAGGACGAGCACCGATCTCGCCTCTGCCAGGACATGTTTTAAAAATAAACAAAACACGGCGCTACGCCGTCATAAATATAATACAATAAAACTAAATAAATACAAAACACTCTGCACAGGGGCGGAGGGGGAGACCCCGATCTAAAAATAAATAAACAATGTACAGGGCTGCTCGCCCTGTTACACAGCTCAAAACACAAGACGGGTATTCAGTAAAGATATACAACAACTGTGCAGTAATAGTTGCAATATTCAGGATTCACTAATAGCTAATATTTCAATTCAGTTACTTTTACCCTTACAGTAAATCTGACTTCAATAAGTAAACAGAAGAATCAATAAAAGAGGTAGATAAATACATAATTTACAAAGGTTAGCGAGCTACACAAGGGAACATAAACTACTAATATAAATAAATAAAGTCACACAGATAAACCACAGTAATTAAGCCACACCAATCTTAAAGTCAAAACCGTAACGTTTAATACAGAGCGGTATAAAATGCATCAAGTAAAAAAATAATAATAATAATTCAGCAGCAATCAGTCATTATTGGGGTAAAATAGCAGTAATGCATTTTGTCAGTACCGTATTGGATTAAATTGACAGTTACAGGAAAGCCCACAGACTTTCCTGTAACTGCGCGGTGCCCTCCCCACCTGGGCGATGCTCGCCAATTGTGCGCTGCCCCTTGGGAACTCTTGTCCATGGTCGGCAGTGGAATAACCTGGTCTCAAACCGGTGACCTCCAGGCACGCGGAGCGTCTTTACCGGATGCACCACTCAGGCACCTCCAGTATGTTAGAAACTATGCACAGGGTTTTAGTAGCAACGTTAGTTTAAATCAAATTATATCAGTCATTTATAATTAGAGCGTCTGTTTTTTTGTTTTATTAATTTCATTTTTCTGTGCTTATTTTTAGCTATTCAAGTTATATGTAAATTGCTTTTTTTTTCAGGGCTTTCGCTATGAAATGATTGTTTTCGGTTACTTTCAGTTTTTTCTGTCACAATATGTATAGTACTACGTGACAGTACTTCAATTACCTTCTTTCATTTGCTGTCTTACACAACAAAATCCTTATGGTCACAGGCATATTCTTCTGGGGTTGTTGTGTGTTTAAGCATTTTTTTTTACATTTAGCCACAATTTGCAATTCTGTTTTAAATTCCACAAGAGTGTAAATACTATCAAACTGCTGATAAATCTTTAACTCTCGCGAGCTGTGTTTTTAATTGTAATCTTGTTTTAAATCGAGCAAGGTGGTACAACCCTCCAATAGAAATATAGGAATTTGCTGCCACTCAGTAGTTGGTGGGTTTAAAGTATTTAGAACGAATCAATGAAAGATACAAGTTAGGAAGGAGGGACATTGCCCAACTGCATTGGCAATGTTTCTTTTTGGGGGGGTCAAGGCAACATGAATTGAGTAACCATTTCCAGTGTTTTTCTTGTTTTTTTTTTTTGTATCGTGGGGTGTTCTATCGTTTTTATCAGTTAAAACCAAAAATCAAAAGCCCTATTTATAATCTATTCATAAGAATCAAAGAGGCAACGTGCTAATTGAGAATTCTATCAATTATTTATAAATGATTCACAGAATTTGTAGCAGCAACTCATTCAAGGTTTGAACCAACACAATATTAACTCAATACACAGGCCCCAGCAAAAACATAAACTAACAACACACTAATAAAAACAACAGTTCAAATACAGAAATAAAACGTCAATTTTTTATAGTCTTGCACACATTTCACAAAGTCCAAGTTCACAGACAAACCATTGCTTTTATTCATTGCTAGATAATAGTTATGGTTTAAGTTTGAAGCCACAAAAGTCAGGAAATTCCTCACAAAAAAACTGCAATTAACTTAACTTCAATGGTGCAGCTTGAAGCCATAAAATTCAGGAAATTGCATACCACCCATAGCTCAGCTGCATCCCTGTTAGGCTTTTAGCAGAGATACTTAGATGTGATGGGCAGGTAGCATTCAATGCTCAGGGGAGCAGTCACAGAGGTAAGACAATTCATTTTAAAACCTTAGCAACAATACCTTTAGGAAATAGGAAAAGTTCCACTAAACAATGTTAAGGTGAGCAGTTATAATGTGTGCTTCTCTGCAAGTAATAAGAGCACGTTTTGGAACTACTGCACACTTACATTCCCATTTAGTCCAGAGAATCATTAAGGCATGCATAGAGACATGGACACACTGCATGCAATTTACACACTGCACTGTAGCTTGCACTATTGCCACCTTAGGGCCTCATTCACTAAACAGCGGTAACGTGTTTTGCACTGAGTAAGCTCTTTTACTGCGTGCTTTGCACACCTGCTGTATTCTCTAACCAATGGCAGGCAACCTAATGCGCGGAAAACACCACGTGGAAAAAGTACCGCGTTTGAGTCATTTAAATATAATGAACAATGTTAATGTGGAAATGTATGCAAACACGTCACAAAATACCGCGAGGGTGGTATTTGATATGCAAACCATATTCACTTAAGGGCGCTAACTTTACTAGGTGCCTCAGTGTGTGTTACAGAGCACCGCTTATTGAAACCTGGCGGTGTCACAGAACCAGCAGTCAGGAGAGAGTATTTTGTTCCAGGGAGACGTTACTAGGGCTGTGTGAGGAGGAGGTAACTACATACAGATTGAGCACACGTATCACGATATCACGAATTTCAGAGAAAGATATGTCTACCTACCGTGAAAAATATGCACTGTATTTTCCTTATAGTATTTTCCATTACTCTTCACCTCCCCTGTTCATTTCAGCAGCGCTACAGTAGCTGTACACGGTCAGGCGTCAATGCCGTGCATTTGGTTACTACGGCAACTGAGTCAAACAAATACCGGCTTCATGACTGGTGAATTTCTCATACTGTACAACAACGTAACATGCGGGAAGTTTAAAATAGTTGTTTAGATAGTGTTGATGTATAAGTTTGCAAAATGCAGAGAGCTGGTAAATAAATATAAAAAAGCCAATTCATTTCAACAGAAGATCGCGTTCAGAGCTAAGAAAAGGGGACGTTGTATGCAAGAAAAACAAACTTGAAGTTCAGGCTAAACAATTACCGAACAAGCATGTCACAGTCACATAAATGTTTAAAAAGAGGGCAGAAATGGAGAACCACGTAACGTCAACACGTCCGAATTAGTGGAAGCCTTTGTGCAGCCTTTTTTAATGAAAAAAATCCCCTGATTGTGGAGCTGTGCCTAACAGTGACACTTGAGAGTATCTCCCTAAAGTGTCTTTTATAAAGAAAAACACAAAATCTTCGGATTTGTCATTTCAGGTTTGCAGTTAACGTTTCTCCCGTGTTTAATATTTTGGGATTAAAGACAGCAAAATAGTCTATGGGAATTACACGGTCATTTTAATTAATGTGTCAACATACGAACAAAACTCGAAAATGTTGCTGAATATGTCATTCACTGTTGTTTTTAAAAAAATCTATTTTGTATACTTGTTACTTTTTTTTTTTGCAGCCAACACAGACCATTTTAAACGATTATTGTTTCCAGTTTGTTTCATTTTAAAGATGGTTTCAATAGCGACTCGAGTTCCAATGTTACAATGCACTCGTACACGCTCATGCAGTCCGAGATTTATGAAGATTACGAGGCAGGTGTGCAGAGTTAAACATAAATGTTCCATTATACAATTACTTTCTCTGCTTTGACTGTCTCGCAGGACGCTGTGATTTGGGACAAGACCCCCAACCTCCTCCTACAGAGCGTATTTTTGTCTTAATGTTTCATTGACGTTAATGTTCTCGCTGATTCAGCACCAAAAAGCCTTTCATAATTCCCCACCACTTCTCCTGCTAATACATTTAGCTCCTGGTCGCTGATAGTGAAAAACTCATCACAACGATACAATGAAAACGTACTTACGTACTTACCTTTTCTTTCGAGCGCCCTTATATACTGTAATAAAGTGTGTGTAAACCTCATGCAGAATTCTGTGTGTTGAATTCTGTGTGCTGAATTCTACACGTTGTGACAACTTGCAAATGAACCATTTAGTGCGCTTTATTTGTGCATATAATTAGCTTAGCGAATAGAGCTACTGCTGGTTTATTTTTGCGTAATTCTGCTCATTTACTGTCGTTTAGTGAATGAGGCCCTTATTCTTTTTTGATCACTTTAAAATCGGTGTTGTGTAAAGGTGTGTTTTTTCTGCCACTTCCTTGCGTTCACAACTGAGGACTCCCACCCCCACTTATTGAAAATGTAATATCCCATCAGCGAGTCTGCCTGTTGGACAGTCCTTCTAATTTTCATTTTTATGAATGGCCCTAAATGTAAACATGTAAAAAAAAGCATCTTGTTTCTTCTAGCTAGCCTGGGGGCTGGCGATGCCTTCGCCACACTGTGGCCAGGAAAGGTGGGCACTCGAGGGCTTCTGTGAGGGAGCTGGGTGCTGGCCGGCCGCTGCGGAGGGGCTCCACACAGAACTGCAGTGTGTTCTCTGAGGCAGTGAAGGCCTTGGTGATGTCGAAGCGTAGCCCACACTCCTGGCTCAGGGCCGCCTGGGCAGAGTGAGGGCTCAGGAGATCTGGCTCGGCAGGGAAGGTGGGGCGCAGTTCCAAAGGGGCCGTCGAATCCAGCGCCCCGTCTCGGAGAGGCAGCAGCACAAAGGCCTTCTGGAGGAGCTCCCCTTTCCCATGTTCCAGCTGCAAGGACCAGCAGAGCTCACCCTCCTTCCCTGTAAAGAAGACGCAGTATCAGAACCACACAGCATTCTCACAATTGCAATTTCTTGTTGAGACTGTCCCATGAGACAGGACAGTGTGCACTGCATTAGGGATATTTTGGGTTAGAGGAGTAAAACATTGACATCTGTGGTGGTTGTCATGCTGGCATGTTGATGCTTGTCTGAGGTCCTGTGGTTGCTAGGGGAAACTAGGAGGGGACGGAGCATAACCCCATTCCGGGATCCGTGTAGTGGGGGCGAATTGTCTGGGGGACGCATTGTCGCAGAACGAATTGTCATGTACCTGTTTTGGGCTGTGTACAGTTTTGAGAAATGTCCTGTTTTGAAATGTGTACAGTTTTGAGATATGTCCTGTTTTGAGATGTGTACAGTTTTGAGATGTGTACAATTGACTGGGTACTCCCCACCCCTGTGCGTATTTCATGTTTTGTGTTATTTTGTATTTTGTTGTATTGTTATTATTTAAATGTACTGTGTTGTGTTTATTCAAAAACACACTGTTTTATTATTATTGTTTACAGCCTGGATGGGGTTAAAAAACAGCAAGTGATTATTGACAAACTGGCTGTTGACCACTGTGGCAAAGTGGTTTGTAGTGCACAGGTGTAGAGGTGATGCAGTGATTAGAAACAACAGTCCAACTACAGTTCAATGGTGAAAACAAAGCTTTATTAATCGCTTTTAAATAATAAGACTGACTATACACAACAATGTGTACAGCCAGTCAAAACCACGGGGTTCAGCCCCGAAATAATAATAACAAACACACACTTTATAACACCTACACGATCACCAGTCCAACAGTGAGTGCTCCGGGTGCAAGTGGTGTTGTGAATACGATACAAGTGATTAACAGTGGTGCAGTGCAGTCCGGGTTTAATGCTGGCTTATCCATGACAGCTCTTGGCTATTTAGCCGTCTACAAATGACAAACATGAACAGTTAATAGACAGACAGTACAACACTAAACACTCACGGTTTCTTTTTACCCCTCAAGGTCAGTCCATAACCATAACAGTGGAACAGATCGCTTGGCCACATCCCCTGATATACCTTCAGTCCCGCCCCCTTAGGTAGCGAGTGCAATCACGTCTCCTCCAATCCATGACTGACACATCGCCTACCGAATTAGGGCGTTGACTTCTGGTATTGTGGCTCCGCCCCCTTCCTGGATAGCCGACTTCCAACTGACCCTGGGATGAACTGTCAAACCATCCAGTCCGGGGCACACTGTTCCTGTTACACAGCGCCCTCACAGGTCGGGAGGGAGTTGGTGACTCAGATTCATTCACTCTGTTACAACCATGCATATGAAAAAACCTGTGCCGATTGTGGTTGGGGGATAAACTAAGTAATTGATAGCCAATCCCTCGGCCACAATATAAAAAGAAGCAGCTTTGGCTGAACGGTGTTGGTGTGTTCAGAGGTGGAACGAGAGTCGGGAGGCAGAGTGAAAGCTAACAATAACAATTGCTACGCGTGCTGCTTCGACCCCAGTACGATACTTGTTGTGTTCTGTGTCTGTTTGTTAGTCTGTTTGTTTTGGCCATCATGCTTTTTGTTTTGTAAAAGTGTTTTGTTTCCTGTCTGTTTAAACCTTTTATACCTTTTCTGGTGCTTCTGAATAATGTTATACTTTTTCAGATCCTTATAACAACAATGACTAAGTTCCATGCCATAATACTAACAGGTTAAAAAATATGTGGTGGAAAATGTAAACCTCTACAAATCTATGAAGGCTCACACAGTACCTGGTACTATATGTCTTATAATACATGTATATGGGTAAATAAGAATGACTCAGCAGTAAAGTTAATTTTAAATTAACGTCATTTCCATCTGATACAGAGCTGTATCACCTATCACCTCAGTATCAGGAATCGCTTGTTGAGCAGTTTAAACACATGCTGTACAGTGATCTGGATACCCAAATAAGACATATTAATATTTTCATTCCTCGTTCTTTTATTAACCCATTCTGAATTGTTATCACGTTGGTTCGGCAGGTGCCTGTTTTTAAACTTGTATCTGTTTTTAAACTTGTATCTAGACAAATGTTGCTTGGGTAGTGTCACAAAGACGGCCAGAGTGGGTGGCGTCAGACCAGAGAGGAATACACAGACAGAGACGGTGGTGATGATGAGCTGAGTGCAATGGCTGCACTCAGCGTTTATTAACAAATAAAAGGTTTAAACAACGGAATACAAAACAGGACACGGCACTTGACGCCAAAATAAACACACAGACAAAACGACTGACACTTAACAAACGGTGCACGGAGACAAACAAACACGGTGAGAACAAACACTTATATTTACGATCTTTCGCTTTTAATTACTCCTCTCTCTCTCACCCGTTCTCCTCTTCCGAACACCCAACCACAAGTGACTAAAACGTGCATCTATATATACTGTTGTGCTGGGATTCAATTACTAATTAATTACTCACTTGAATCCCAGCACGTGAATTCATTACGTGCAACCCCGTGCCACACATTATACACATTTTATCTGCACGTGAAGTGATGTGCCATCCTCGTGCCTAAATATAATTATACACTTTCTAAATACACGTGAAACACAGACCCGTTTATATCCCGTGTACCAATCTATACACCGACATTAACACACGCAACATCCAACATACAACACAGATCACACAAATGCACACAGGGGCGGGGCACTTTGCCACATATACCCCCCCTTGTGCGCAGCACACATGGCCTCAACGGCCACCTCCCCCCTTAAAAACCCAGCAGTCCAGAACAAAGTCTTGGGCTGGGAAGGGAGGCTTCAGTGGGCCCTTGGCTGGCAATGCTGTCAGCACCCCTGCCGGTAGTGGCACGGCTGACAGCCTGTTGGTCCCGTCCTGCAGCGAAAAAGCTGCGGGGGCAGGTGGTCCCCCGACCTCCCCCTTCTTCGTAGCCGGCAGCTCCCTCCTGTGGGGCTCCGGCCACAAGAACTCCTGCAGCGAAACTGCTGCTGGGGAAAGTGGTCTCCAGACCTCCTCCCCCTTCTTCGTGGCCGGCAGCTCCCCTTTCTGGGGCTCCGGCCACCATACTCCCTGCGGAGGTACGGGCAGCAGAGGCAGCTCCTGCTCCTCTGCTCCGGGCGGTGGTGGAGGCAGAGGCAGCTCCAGCTCCTCTGCTCCTGGCGGTGGTGGAGGCAGAGGCAGCTCCAGCTCCTCTGCTCCTGGCGGTGGTGGAGGCAGAGGCAGCTCCAGCTCCTCTGCTCCTGGCGGTGGTGGTGGCGGAGGCAGAGGCAGCTCCTGCTCCTCTGCTCCTTGCGGTGGTGGTGGCGGAGGCAGAGGCAGCTCCTGCTCCTCTGCTCCTGGAGGTGGTGGAGGCAGAGGCAGCTCCTGCTCCTCTGCTCCTGGAGGTGGTGGAGGTAGAGGCAGCTCCAGCTCCTCTGCTCCTGGTGGTGCTGGCTCCCTCTGCTGTGGCGGCTGGGCATGTGCACGCCGTGCTGCCTTCAGCAGCATAGCGAGAGGCTGCTGGGGGACACCAGCATCCTGCCCTTCTCCCCCCCAAAAATTTTCAGGGGGTTGAGCCTGTAACTCCTCCCCTTCTGGCTCTTGGGGCTGAACCAGCAGGCATTTTCCCTCTGCTGGTGGCTTGGGTCCCAGGGCTGTGGAAGCCCCGACTTGCCTCCCTTTGGGCTGTGGACGCCCCGACTCCTCCCTGTTGGGCTGTGGACGCCCCGACTCCTCCCTGTTGGGCTGTGGACGCCCCGACTCCTCCCTGTTGGGCTGTGGACGCCCCGACTCCTCCCTGTTGGGCTGTGGACGTTCGGGCTCCCCCCACTCAGGCTGTGGTCGTTCGGGCTCCCCCCACTCAGGCGTAGGACGTTCGGGCTCCTCCCACTCAGGCGTAGGACGTTCGGGCTCCTCCCACTCAGGCGTAGGACGTTCGGGCTCCTCCCACTCAGGCGTAGGACGTTCGGGCTCCTCCCACTCAGGCGTAGGACGTTCGGGCTCCTTCCGCTTGGGCTCCTCCCATTTGGGCTGTGGATGCTCAGGCTCCTCCCATTTGGGCTGTGGAGGCAAAACCAGCAGGCATTCACCCTCTGCTGGTGGAGATGGGGACAGCAGGTACTCACCCTCTGCTGGTGGAGATGGGGACAGCAGGTACTCCTCTGCTGGTGGTCCTGCTACCTGGGCTGCTGTTCCATTTATGGTTGCCTCCAGGTAGTTGAGGACAAACTCCACACCCTCCTCCAAGGTGTTTGGGGTGTGTTCCTGCTGATATGCCTCCCATCTCTCACTGTCCATCATCCACAGGACCCGGACGACTATGGGCAGAGACTGGGCCTCCAGCCCAGCATTCTCCAGGAACCAGCCCCGCAGTTTGATGGCGTCTTCTGCCATTGACCTTTTTTTTTTTTTTTTAAATCCAGACCCCTCCTGGTCTGACGCTTGGAGGCGCGGCTATCCCACGATGACACCACGTGTCACAAAGACGGCCAGAGTGGGTGGCGTCAGACCAGAGAGGAATACACAGACAGAGACGGTGGTGATGATGAGCTGAGTGCAATGGCTGCACTCAGCGTTTATTAACAAATAAAAGGTTTAAACAACGGAATACAAAACAGGACACGGCACTTGACGCCAAAATAAACACACAGACAAAACGACTGACACTTAACAAACGGTGCACGGAGACAAACAAACACGGTGAGAACAAACACTTATATTTACGATCTTTCGCTTTTAATTACTCCTCTCTCTCTCTCTCTCACCCGTTCTCCTCTTCCGAACACCCAACCACAAGTGACTAAAACGTGCATCTATATATACTGTTGTGCTGGGATTCAATTACTAATTAATTACTCACTTGAATCCCAGCACGTGAATTCATTACGTGCAACCCCGTGCCACACATTATACACATTTTATCTGCACGTGAAGTGATGTGCCATCCTCGTGCCTAAATATAATTATACACTTTCTAAATACACGTGAAACACAGACCCGTTTATATCCCGTGTACCAATCTATACACCGACATTAACACACGCAACATCCAACATACAACACAGATCACACAAATGCACACAGGGGCGGGGCACTTTGCCACAGGTAGACATTGTGTTCTAGTATAACATTGTTATTCCTGGTTCAAGATTGCAATACATGTCATGGTGCTTAAGGTGCCGTTTTGTTTCACCATTGCATTCCTCTTTTCACAATAAGTTTGCCACCTGATTTACTTGCATATTATTTCCATCCTTACCAGGGATTGCTTTGTGCAGACGGACTGTCACTCTGTCCCTTCTAGCGGTCATCCACAGGTAGGTCTGTAGTGTACACTTCAGCATGCACTCACTTGGCGTGTCCACTTTCTTTGCCCCCCTGGTCAACAATTGTTCCCCCTCTTGGCAGAGCCTGTCATTGCCTGATGCCAACAGAAGCCCCCCCAGATTCAAGGAAAGAGACAACAGGAGGCAACAGGATACCTCAAACGACATGGAAACCAGCATCCTGCTTGAAAATAAAGAACGGAGACTGAAAACGTGAGTTTGGGGGGCTCCCAGTTAGCCACGGCGATGTCTTAAATCTTTTTTATTCTTAAAAACCAGCAGCGCTCCTTGTTTTTAAGCCTTCTCCTCAATGATTAAAAGACTGCATAGCCGTGCAGCAGACTTTCTTGAACTGTGATATTAGGCTCACTGCCAAAAAACATTCTAAGTTTAGCTTCAAATCTGACAAGTTCACGAATGAGAAGAATTACATTGAGAAACCTGGTCTTGTTTTCAAGTGGGCGTTGGAATTAGCAGGCTGATAGGGTCGCCAGGTTTAACCCTTTGACGCCTAAGCAGAATGACCATATATGGGCATGAATAGGACCACTTTGTGTTTTAGCGCTTGTAGTTTGGCAACCTCAAATCAGAAATTAAAACCCAATATACCCACAGAAAGGCCTTATTTAGCTGTTTCCAATATAATGTGTTTTGTTGTGGAATGTATATATTTTTTTTTATATAAGCCGCGCCCCCCAAAAATTAATAACAACATTTATAATAAATAATTATTTTTTTTAAAACTGCCAATTTCGACCTGTTTCTAAAATATTAGGACGTTACAGTTGCAAAATTTTATGAGGATTCAGGGAGAGAGTATTTCAGACCAGGCAGACGTTACTAGGACTGTGTTAGGAGGAGGTAATAACTAGATACAGATCTGATCACAGATCATACTAGCCTTATATGAGATCAAATCTGATGAAGAGCCACTTCCAGATAGGAGTCATGCCGTGCCAGGTCTAGTGACATTGCTGTGCACGCTGCATTATTAGCATCTGGGTCGTTTCAGACACTGTGTCAGCAATTGGTGGGATATCCCACCCACGTTAGCCTGGTGTTTACAACAGGTACTGAATGCCCTGTTGAAACACACCAGGAATTATATCTATTATCCCAGAGACAGATGCTCTCCATGATATAAATGTGGCCTTTTCAAAGTGTCTGGCACATAGCACTGTCACCACCCCAGGGTATAGAACATATGTTTCGTAATAGGAAGCATCACCACTCCATAATGTACACATGTTGTGTGAAACTGTGGATTCTTGATGTGGTCGTCAGCTATCCTGGTGCAGCACATGGCTTGTACATCCTCAGACAGTCTGGGATATATGAAGATTACCAGGCAGGTGTATATGGAGCTGGTTGACTTCTTGTCCTATCCAACAATTTCAGCTACTCGAGTGGGTTATGCTTAAAATAGCTTTAAAATATACAAAAGAAAAGTATGGAACCAGTAAAGGTCCAATAAATGAATGTACAGAGTGAGAGTTGAGATGCAGTCATAAATACAAGCAATCAAACAACATCGCTTTTTTAACATTAAAAAAGTGACGTTTCGCCAAAAACTTTTTGAAATGTAAAGAATGAACTTTTAATTGACTGAGTGAGTGGTTCGCTAACATTTGATTAATATTACAAAATAAATCAGATGGAGATCAAGTTGAACAAATAAATATTTATCTGATTTGCAGAGTTAAACATAAATGTTCCATTAAGAATTACTTTCTCCGCTTTGACTGTCTCGCTGGACGCTGTGAGTCTCCTTCTCCTACAGAGCGTATTTATTTTGTCCTTAATGTTTTGAAGTTAATGTATTATAATATACTATAATAAAGTGAGTGTAAACCTCATGCAGAATTCTGTGCGATGTGACAACTTGCAAATGAATCATTTAGCTCGCTTTATTTGTGCATATCATTAGCTTAGTGAATAGAGCGACTGTTGCTTCGTTTTTGCGCGCAGTGTGGCTTCCCCTGCCCGCAATAATTCTGGCCATTAACCATGAAAAATGTTAACAATAACAACAAAAAATCTATAGAAAAACCAACTATGGTGATCGTAAAGCAGTAATCGTAACAATAATGGGGTGATGCAATAATTGTGGCCATCACTGTAAGCAAACAAACAAACAAACAAACAAATAAATAAATAAATAAAAGTGATGTCATGTGGTGTACATACTGCCAAGTACAAGTTTGTCCAGGTTGTTCTCACCCCTGCAGGTGAAGATGATTTCGACTCCTGGTTAGACCATGATGTTACCCGATGTTACCAGACTCTGGCAGTGCTCAGACCAAGAAAAACGAAAGCAACTGGTTGACAGCCTGAAGCATCCTGCTCCTGAACTGGCCAGTGCTCTGAGAGCCAGTTGCCCTGATGCCCCAGTGACTGCTTATTTAGAGATCCTTGAGAAAAAGTATCGCACTGCTGACACTGGAGAAGACCTTTACTTCAAGTTCAAGGGCTTGAAACAAAACGAAAAAGTGAAAAAGTGCCTGACTTCCTCCTACACTTGGAGAAGCTACTCCAGAAGGTGGCTAGCTGTGGAGGAGTGGAAAAGAAATGACTCTCTTTATTGAGAGTGGAGCAGTTACAGGATGTGCAAGCTCAGATGATGAAAATGCTGTACAAGCCATGTTGGACAGCGGGTCACAGGTGACAATTATTCATTGTCCTTTCTACAACAAGTACCTGTCAAATGTGTCATACAACCCCTTGAAGGACTTGTTTTGTTGGGAATGAGTGATCATAGCTACCTCTATGATGGCTACATACAGGTTACTGTTGAATTCCCCCCAGATATAGTAGGCACTCACAAGCTCATTGAAGCTTTGGCACTAGTGTCCCCCGAACCCCCAGTACAGAGTGAGACATCTATTGTGATTGGGACAAACACCAACATGTTTGCAGTTTTGGGACAGCTCTGTCAACAGCTAGGTACCACTCAGAGGGGGCCTCAAACTCCTATCTGTGTCTCGCTGCCTATCAGAAGAGAGAGAAGGAGTGACGACAGCCATTAAATGAACTCATTGGAACGGTATGGCGAGCCTCCAAACAGGCAATAACACTTGCCTCATTAGCAAAAGGACAAATTGAGGGTTTACTGTATATATTTTTGATCGGGACTGCATTGTATATATTTTTGATCGGGCTGATAAATGTAAATATTGAAAACAGTTTTGTTCCACTTTTGATTACCAGGAGAAAGCAAAGTTAACATTGACTCAGAGTTAGAGCTACCTGCAGCCAGTGATGTTTAGTTTTATTCACTAACTGAAAGAGAGAAAGAGTTACACTCTGAGAGAAAGAATTACACTCTGACGGTTTTGTTTAAATGTATATATTGCTCATGGTTTATTATTATTATTATTATTATTATTATTATTATTATTATTATTATTATTATTTCATTGCGTGGTGTGAGTGGAAAGCATGTATTATTTCTGATACTTATTGCCTTTAACCAATTTTTTTCCCTTCACCGTTCCTGTGGAATAAAATCTGTTATTTGTATTGAACCTGTGTTCATTTGTATATTCAACTCTTGTTATAAGAAGTTACATTTCTCTACTGTATTACACCCATAGCATTAGCTAAATTATACTAGTAGAGTGGAGGCATTGCTATATAATCTAATGCTTTTAGTTATTAATGTGGTTTTAATTTGTACACCAGTTTAACTAGTTAAATGGACTGAATTGTACACAGGTACTCAGACTTGATCGGGAAGCTGACCATTCTTATTTCAACTAATTATAACCTACTGAACCCAGGTCCCATGTCCTGAGTGATAGCCTTAGATGTGGGGTATCTCACTGGCGTTCCTAATTCAGCCTGCAGTTTAATACCTTCAGCATGCTTGTGCGCTAAAGAGTAGAACACCCGGGACACAGCCATTCTGTTTGCATTCCGGGCCCTGGGGGTGTGCTCAGAAGAGTAGAACACCTGGGACACAGCCATTCCGTTTGCATTCCGGGCCCTGGGGGTGTGCTCAGAAGAGAACACCCAGGGCGCAGCCATTCTGTTTGCATTCCAGGCTCTGGGGGTGTGCTCAGAAGAGTAGAACACCTGGGACACAGCCATTCCGTTTGCATTCCGGGCCCTGGGGGTGTGCTCAGAAGAGAACACCCAGGACGCAGCCATTCTGTTTGCATTCCGGGCTCTGGGGGTGTGCTGTGAAGAGCAGAACACCCGGGACACAGCCATTCCGTTTGCATTCCGGGCTCTGGGGGTGATGCTGCTCCAGGGCTCTTACAGTAAACTGATCCCTTTTTTTGTAATTTGAAAATGAACTATGAAATAAAGCAACATGTGTTATGAAAGCTTTTAAATTATTAATCTGTGAATACTGGGTAATATGCATTCCTGTAGAATTGCAAACATTACTATAACAACATTTTAAAGGCAGATTATGTGTAAATAATGCTGTAAGTAAATCAAACATAGCTTAACATAGGTTGGACGTTTGTTTATTCCTCCCTTAGTGATTTTCACTTTTAAAAATAGCCTCATTATTAATGTTAGATCGTAAATGATGCTGATTCACACGATTCCAGTACTAGATGGTACGAGTTAAGAGGAAATATACAAATAATATGAGACAGAAAAGGGAGAATGGTATAAATGAGTTACTTACCGGTATGTTAACATTATCACAGATAGTAGGACAAATATGCCCAAATAGAAGTTGAGAAGAGAAAAGTTCAGGGCTGAAGGTTTCATACAGAGAATAATAAATGTGTGGACTAGTTTACCAGGTGGGATTCTAACGGCTTGAGACAAACTTAAATACACCAGAGCCCTCTCTCCTTCCTGACGTTCACATGGTTCTAGCTGGGAATCTTACAAGTGTTTTCTATAAGACCTACATGTTTTTTAAGGATGTTAGTTAAAGAGTTTCTAAACATTTTCGATTAGATGAAATAGCTGAATATGTACTTGTAACCCTCTCTCAAAGTGTTCAGAAAATGTAAAAAAACAGCCCTGAGCAAAACATTCCTTAAAACATTCCTTAAAATTGTATAGATCGTTCCCATGGTCTTAGCACAACATACCCAGGTCTTCCAGAAATCTAACCCAGCAGTCTGTTGACGCGCTACCGTTTCTCCAGATTGCCCTCCAGAACTGCGTTCCTCTCTTGGAACAAGACAGTGCAGCAGTGACAGGGCTGAAATTCTACACCTGGATCGCTGTGTCACCCAGTCTGCCTGCAGGAGTCTGGTCAGAGCAAGCACCAAACTGCAGTTTGAGATATCCAGCTTAAGAAATTCATAATTTACTTGAAAAGCCCCTTGCCTCCATACATTCAAAACGTCACCCACCTGCCCAGACCATCCACCAGCAAATACTTACTGCTAGACATGACCGATTAGTATTCAAGGTGATTTAAAAACAACACTGGTATCTGGGATCTATATTTAAATTGTTCTACTTGGATTGTGATAAAACAAAGAAACAGTATCTGATGGATTTCTATAGCAGATAAAAACAGCCTCTACCAAATCATTATGATTGTAAATGAAACCACCACAATGAGATCCTAGCCCTGCTACGCATCTGTTATCCCGTACAGAAAAGTTTGAATAATACCCCTTAGGATACCATTATACCAGCGCATTAACACAAACACACACACACACACACACACACACACACACATACACAACATTAATGGCAATCTCATGAACGCATACCATTGGTATGTTAAAAAACACCGTGGTCCCATTGTAGTAACGGCTCTTACTGTTGTATCGGCTGTATCCGTTGCGTTGTGGTGCCCCTACATTGCCATGTAAGATCATTGAAAATGATTGACTCCAGTAAGGGCATTCCTTGGCCATGCTTTTTATTGTATCATGTGGTTGAGTTAGTATCTGGGGTATTGGCATAAATCCTTTATCGCAAAACAGTTGATTTGATCAATGTATATATATCTTGCCAGGATGAGCCACAGCTGGGTTTTATTTGAGCATTGCACAGCACTGGGGAATCCCCCTGGATTACATCATTCACCTATCTGCGGAAATCCAGGAATCCCCCTTAAAAACAAGTCCATGCATTGTGACAATGAGTGGAATCACATGATCAGGGTTCAACAATAACTTAAGAAATAGGCATTTTGAAGTGATATTAAGTGGGGTGCAAATTAAATTGATATTAAGCAGAGTGTGACATTATCCAAAGTGATCTTATCAGGAGCTTATTTCCATCGACTCCCATTACATTGCAGTCGGGACATTTCAATGTGCTGATAATAAGTGGGTGTGACATTAAGTGGGTTTGACTGTACTTGATGTAATTCGGGTGGATTCCCTGCTGCTGTAAAATCCCTGCAGTGTGATCAAATCATCCCCCCACTTCGCTGTTTGTCATTGATAGCTTGGTTTGTTCATTGATCTGTTTTGTATTACGGATTGTTTTCAGGAGAAACCTTCAGTTTCATTGCAGCTGAAGGGAATACGGTACTGGCAACGACTCACATTAGGAACACATTTTTTAAATTTTTTATGAGGAATGCAGAAGATTGCAGCATGTTGCCCCCTTTTCATATTCAGTAACTTAATGACACAACAAACCGATGAAATCAAACCCAGCTGTGCTGAACAAGGACAGCTCCCTAATGCAGCACTGAACTTGTGTTTCTTATTGCACTGTTATCACTGAACACAATGATAAGGCAGTGACTCTAGAACAGCGTGTACATCTTCACAAGGTGGAGCAGCAGTCTATGAATTGGCTAACATTCTAAAAAAAGATGAAGAAAAACAAAAATATTGGCAGTTGTAAAATAAACGTTACAATATTGTGCAGTTTGATAAGGTTGCTTTGAAAGCATGTAGTGTTCCTCTCAAGGTTGCACGCTGGCACAGTGAAAATATAACACACCACCCAGATCGGAATTTCTGTTCCAAATACTGGAATATTTCCCCGCACGCTGAAAGAACTGCCTGACCCCTTATACTATCTGATCAGTTTGGGTTTCAGAAAGTCAAACCCGTTCAATACACTCTTAACTTCATTCTACCCTTTCTCTCAGGTGTTTGGACAAATCTGGAGTGTGTACTGCTGTAACACGGTTACACTTTCTTTGCACTTTAATTTGTATTTATAATTTAAGACATGTCGTTTTTCTGTTGCACTTTGTTTATTTTACATTAATGTTTTTTCTAAAGCACATGTGAACGTGTGTAAGACAATCGCGTTGTAATTCATTAATTAGTCCTACTGTCTGTAGCTGAATACTTTATAAAGCTCCATTAGAAGAACAAGGGCAGAGCGATACACCAATTGGTGAGATTATCTAGAAGTCACGGAGGTATTAAGTGTGAATGAAGTGGTTAGGTCATTGACATAGAGAAGATTTATTAAATGGTTTGGATAGAAGGTTTAATATATAAAATAGCAACATTGGGAATAAAGGGGAGGACTCTGGTGGATCAGAGATTTTCTGAAGAGGATTTAAAGTGAAAATGCAGAGGAAATTATCTGAAAGTTTGAGATGCAAAATGGAACTCCTCAAGGAAGTGTTATAAGCCCTTTGCTATGTAATGATTAATGATTTAGTAGATGCTATTTTACTGGGGTCTAATGTAGCTGTGGGCTTGTTTGCTGATGATGGGGTTATTTATAAAAGACAAACATATGGAGAGAATTGCAGATGGCAATGAATATTCTGGAAAAGTGGTCTAATAAACAGGATTTTAAAAGTCGAGAGGTGCTCCTGTTATCACTTAGGAGGAGAGAGCAGGTGAGTTTAAGTATATTACACCAAGATACTTAAAGAAGTGGAAGAATTCAGATACCTGAGTTGAGTTGGGAAAAACAGATAAGTACCATACAGACAAATGTAAAGGAAGTATGATGATGATATACAGAGGATTAATTAGGAGTGTAGTAGACTATGGAAATCAGCTTCTAGTGGGAACATGTAAAAGCAAGATTTAAAAAGTGGACAATATTCAAGCTAAAGCAATAAGGGTGTGCGTAGGAGCTATGAAATCCACTCCAATTAATGCACTGCAGGTTTTCGGACATGAGATGCCACTGGAATTAAGGAGGAAATTATTAAGCATTAAATATTGGATTCAGGGTAATTCTCTTCATATAGCATTTCCTCCTAGGAAAAGCATAGAAAATAGATGGATAAATCACTTAAAGGAGATCTGGGAGACAACTCTTTGGATAGGTCAAGAATTGGACATACTACTCTGAATGAGCATTCATTTAGATTAGATAGACATATCAGTGGTTTATGTGAGCAGTGTACAATTCCAGGTGGAGCATTATGTAATAAAGTGTGAGACATTTGAAGAAAGAAAGACCTTGAAGAGGAAGTTGATGAACATGGGGATATATAACCTAAGAATGAATAGCTTGTTGGGAAAAAGGAAAGAGGAAGGGAGGCGAGACAGAGAAAATATAATAATTGATTATATTAGGGATATATAATTTTATAGATAATAAATAAAAAAGGTGATATAAAAAAAGAGACTAATGACTACAGACAGAGGGCGCTAATCATCTAACTGTATAGATGGAATGCACTCCTAAAAAACAAAAAAACAGAACAAAACAAAACAAAAAAACAAGGGCCGAGCTGGGAGTGCGTTCAGGATATTGAGCAGTTTGAGGTAGCATGGTTGCCGGGCTAGGAAGTAGGAGCGGCGGGAGGGGTTTTGAGAAACTGCTACTTTGTGTGTGAAGTTTATGAACTGTAGCGTATACTGGCGGTGGTGTGTATTTGCATATAGTAAGTGTAGCTTATGTGTTGCTGCTGCTGCTACATTCTTAGCCCGACACCGGCTCTGGCTGTAGTGAGAGGGGTAGGGGGGGATCTAGAATGGCTCTTATGTGATTATTTAGCCTGTAAAAAGAAATCCAACTTTCAAAAATGACAAAGAGCCAACTCATTGTAAATTATTTTAAGGAGCAGTTTGATATAAATGTGCTACACACACCATAATACATATGGCCATCTCACTCATTATAATAGCCTCTGCAGTCCCTGTGTCAATATTAAATAGGTGTTGGGTTTTTCATTTATGATCAAACATGGTAGGGTTTTTTAGGCTGTACAGGAACGATGATCCCATTGAAATGCATTCAAAGCCCAAGCACCAAAAAACATACACCATGGCATTTGAGAACACACAGCGTTATACAAACTTGGAAGCGAAGTTGTATGTGACTATGAAAATGGTCCTGTGTCGATCAAGTAGCTCAATCTCACCTCACCTAATATATGCTAACAAAGCAAGCTGTGTATGATGAAGCTCCATATTGCTGTTCAGTATTCCTTCACAATTTCTTACGTTGGCCACTAACGAAACAAGACAGGTTTATACATCACAGGTAAGATAAAAACTAAATAAAAGCATGACAATTTCATCCCCCAAAAAACACCATGATACAAACAAGTTTATATATACAGCCCTACATCTGTAAACTAGTATAAAGTATGCAGCTTGACCATAATGTCTGAAAGCATCATTTTGTGATATACTGCGTATCAAAATGTCATAAAACATATTTTGGTTCCGAGATTTCGTGAAGACCTATGCGTTTCAGTGTTTTAATTGTTTCATTTTTGGTGATTTTTATTACAACCCATTGTTACCAGATATTAGCGAAAAAGATCAGAAACCCTTTCTTCATTGCCATTAGAGCGAGGACAACATCCAGCTCAAAATTCTTTGAAAATAATAATTAAAAAATAAAATAAAATACACACAGACAATCAAATACCCAGACACTGTACTGACTTTAAAAAGATGGGAACTCGTGGGAACAATGCAATGAAGATTCAGTGGGGCTAACAGGGGCTGCTTTGATTCTTCTACTCTGCGTCTCGGTCTAGCGGGCA
This sequence comes from Acipenser ruthenus, assembly GCF_902713425.1. Lineage (NCBI taxonomy): Eukaryota > Metazoa > Chordata > Actinopteri > Acipenseriformes > Acipenseridae > Acipenser > Acipenser ruthenus. The sequence continues at coordinate 12,335,153 of NC_081205.1, read as the reverse complement.
GCCACACTTCTGTGTTAGGGGTACATTGCTGATCACCAGAGGAGAGTCTTCATCAATGTAGACAAAGCGAAGCCAGAGCTCTTCCACAGCAGAGCAGCACTTAACCTGGGAAACAAGGGCAGGAGAGTCACTGAGCTGATAGGAGATTGAGCAGGAGAGTCAGTGCTGATGGGAGATTGTGCAGGAGAGTCACTGGGCTGATAAGAGATTGAGCAGGAGAGTCAGTGCTGATGGGAGATTGTGCAGGAGAGTCAGTGCTGATAGAAGATTGTGCAGGAGAGTCAGTGCTGATAGAAGATTGTGCAGGAGAGTCAGTGCTGACGGGAGATTGTGCAGGAGAGTCAGTGCTGACGGGAGATTGTGCAGGAGAGTCACTGGACTGATGGGAGATTGTGCAGGAGAGTCAGTGCTGATGGGAGATTGTGCAGGAGAGTCAGTGCTGATGGGAGATTGTGCAGGAGAGTCACTGGGCTGATGGGACATTGTGCAGGAGAGTCACTGGACTGATGGGAGATTGTGCAGGAGAGTCACTGGGCTGACGGGAGATTGTGCAGGAGAGTCACTGGGCTGATGGGAGATTGTGCAGGAGAGTCAGTGCTGATGGGAGATTGTGCAGGAGAGAGTGCTGATGGGAGATTGTGCAGGAGAGTCACTGGGCTGACGGGAGATTGTGTAGGAGAGTCACTGGGCTGACGGGAGATTGTGCAGGAGAGTCACTGGGCTGACGAGAGATTGTGCAGGAGAGTCACTGAGCTGATAGGAGATTGTGCAGGAGAGTCAGTGCTGATGGGAGATTGTGCAGGAGAGTCACTGAGCTGATAGGAGATTGTGCAGGAGAGTCAGTGCTGATGGGAAATTGTGCAGGAGAGTCACTGAGCTGATAGGAGATTGTGCAGGAGAGTCACTGGGCTGACGGGAGATTGTGCAGGAGAGTCAGTGCTGATGGGAGATTGTGCAGGAGAGTCACGGAGCTGATGGGAGATTGTGCAGGAGAGTCACTGAGCTGATAGGAGATTGTGCAGGAGAGTCAGTGCTGATGGGAGATTGTGCAGGAGAGTCAGTGAGCTGATAGGAGATTGTGCAGGAGAGTCAGTGCTGATGGGAGATTGTGCAGGAGAGTCACTGAGCTGATAGGAGATTGTGCAGGAGAGTCAGTGCTGATGGGAGATTGTGCAGGAGAGTCACTGAGCTGAGAGGAGATTGTGCAGGAGAGTCACTGGGCTAACTGGACATTGTGCGGGAGAGTCACTGGGCTGACAGGAGATTGTGCAGGAGAGTCACTGGGCTGACGGGACATTGTGCAGGAGAGTCACTGGGCTGACAGGACATTGTGCAGGAGAGTCACTGGGCTGACGGGAGATTGTGCAGGAGAGTCACTGGGCTGACGGGACATTGTGCAGGAGAGTCACTGGGCTGACGGGAGATTGTGCAGGAGAGTCACTGGGCTGACGGGACATTGTGCAGGAGAGTCACTGAGCTGAGAGGAGATTGTGCAGGAGAGTTACTGGGCTGACGGGAGATTGTGCAGGAGAGTCACTGGGCTGACGGGACATTGTGCAGGAGAGTCACTGGGCTGATGGGACATTGTGCAGGAGAGTCACTGGGCTGACGGGACATTGTGCAGGAGAGTCACTGGGCTGACGGGAGATTGTGCAGGAGAGTCACTGGGCTGACGGGACATTGTGCAGGAGAGTCACTGAGCTGAGAGGAGATTGTGCAGGAGAGTCGCTGAGCTTGTAACTAGATCTATGGTTCTTCATTTGAATGCATTTCAACATCATTTTAATGGATTCATGATGGCAAAGTGCAAATTTGATAATGGGTGCAAAACGCCAGGTGAACACCATTCTTTACATAAAATCAGATGGCTGCTAAACAGGATTCACAGCAGCATTATGGGGGTTTTGCACCCGCAAATCACTTTGCGCGTAGCCTTACACCACCCCCCCCCCCCGTTAGTACTTGTTGAGCTCAGATGTGGAGGCAGTGCCTGTGTGTCTGTGTCCTGCTGTATGTTCTGGTGAAGGGTCTTGTTACCTTTGGGACGTGATGTTTGGCTGAGGGGCCTCCCTGCCTGCAGTGTTGCCAGGTCCTGCTTCTGCCGTGGTTGCAGGCCTCACACTGAGTGTAGTTGAAGCTCTCTGGATAAACAATCCACGACTCCCAACCCAGATCTATGAGACACAACGGGCAGGATTGTGAGGAGAACCAGCAACTGAGCAGGAGCCACATGCCAGCATGGGCCTCAGCTAATCACACCTCTTTCAGAAACAGATTGTATACACATTGAAGCAAGTATAATAATGCACTGTAATCCCTCTATTCCATTAGAACCAAGTGAAATGATCTTAAAGTGGTTGTAGCTATCAAGATAATTCCATAAATCTTACCTGCTGAGCACGCCTATTAGTTATGCACTGTAGGTCACAGTTTTGAAAGAAACATTTATTTGTATTTTAAAACACAAGCTATGGTACTACACTTGGTTAAAGAAATCTCTGTTTGCAAACCATGGTTTCAGTTAGCATTGCACTTGCTTGTTCATTCCACCTAGAGGTGTCTCCACCACTTCAATGGCTTCTTTCCTGTCATTAACCAACCAGCTCCATCCCCCTTTGACCGACTTGCCGTCGGTCAGTAAGATGCTTTGGCCCAGAAGACACTGCTGAGGTGAAATGAAAAGGTATAATATCTTGAATAAGGCATAGAAACTGAGAACCAGATCTGTTTTGAAATGAAAATACAAGTCTGCTAGAACATGTGTTTCTTTCAGAACTGCACATTTCAGAATCGAGTAGTGAATGGTATTACAAAGCAGGAATTATTTTGTGTTTATACAGACATCCCAGCTGTTTCCTTGTGTTCCATGAAAGCAGGGCTCATGCAATGGTGACTGCCAAAACTCACATTCATTGTGATCCCTGTGTTTTGGCAGCAACAGCAGATGCCCAACCCCCAAAGCACCAAAAATACTGTACCTGTGATAAAGATTTGTGATGTGATCTGGCAGCAGTGAGGCTCGGTCTTTGCTCTCTGTGTGTCGTTCTCTGCTGTCGAGTTCAAAAACCCTGGGCCTGAAGAATCCGAAAGAAAGGTTTTATAAACACAGTTGTCTCAATGGAAATGACAGTGATGATACAGCACCTTCTCTGATCGAATGTGGTCGCAGCTCAAGACTGATCCGTGGGCTGTTGAAGCATGTGTTTGGGCTTCACATCAAGGCTACAGTAATGTGCTTCCAACATACAGCTTCCCTAAAAAAACAATTGGGTTTTGGTGCGTTTGTCTAATTTACCAGGTAGATGTTTTAAAATGATAGATTATAATACAAGTGTAAGACAATTAACTACCTAACTACCTTACTACAGTATATAAGCATTAATCTTTTCAGTGTCCTTTGGATAATACAGAGCAATAACATCATGAGAATGTTTTTGCAGCACTGAAGCGGTAGCTGAGGCATAATGTTCAGCACTCGTGGTGCTGTGGGGTTTTCCATACACTCAAACCATCGATCACAGGGCTGTTTCTGGAGTGGGGTGGGGAGCAGTCACTTGCCTGTCTTTTCCACAGCAGAGTGATCTGAATTTTGTGAAATGGCACTCAGTTCTGTCCGCAAAGCAGCCGTGATCTGGCTCATGCCTTTTATATTGATGCGGGGGGCCTGCTCCAGGTTTAAAGCATCCAGCAGCATCTCTTTGACATCCTGCAGCAGCTGGTCCTTGCAGCTAGAGAAAGGAGACACACATGCAACAAGTTAACATCTGCCCCTGCAGTCTGAAGAGAAACAGAGTGGACCCGGGTAACTCGAAGAGGCTTCACAAGCACACACGACAGCTTGTGCAGCTTTAATGTATATTTTCCAAAAACAGCTTTATGTGTGTGTGTGGCTTGTGAGGTGTATTTTTCCATAGGCAGAGGTGCAGAGGTAAGCTTGACTGTACAGCTATCCCCAGCGTAAACACTTCCATGCAACATTTATTTAATTGTTTCCAAACTACACTTAGTCCAGCATGTTTTACGGTTCAAAACGACAAACTGTAGCAACGTTAGTACCACTATCTCCTGTGGGACTGGAACAGATTCTGATGTTGCACGATTTAGATTCCAGGTCTGTTTTTTTAATGTTTTGAAGCCTTTTTTTATTTATTCTTCATTTGTCTTTTATCTTTAGCCCACGGACCATATTTACAATGCACGCAAGTTATTTAAAGTTATTTAAGAGTTATAAGAAATGCTGATTATTAAGGCTTAGAGATAGAATGATAGCTATACTATTATGTTCTTATATTCATGATGGTACTGCTTGCTACCACATTAGTGCCAATAAAAACAGAGCAAAAAGGTCTATCTTCAAGACCACTTCCTCAGGTGGCAAAGTAGAAAACAAGTGACAACTAAAGTACCCAAGTAAACAAGTTATATTACAGCTATTCTGAGAGATTGTAATTGAAACCTCTGAACTACATTGCAAGGCCATGGTGAGTTGAGCAAAACTATGTAACGATAATTTAATACAGCAGGGTCTAAAAGGCAACAGTCATTCATCTCACTACATTCTGCCAACAACCTCTTTATTTGCATGCATTAAAAACACACCGGACTGCCAAGAATTGGAAGAGATTTTTGAAGGGCCCTTTTACTGTGCATACAGTTGGTTTCTGCGTTTGGTAAGGACTGACGTACAGTTGGTTCAGTTGGTTTGAAAAGGTATATGTGAAATGTCTAAAACAAGTTGATACTCTTCAGAATTTGCACCAAACCAATCAGAGCTAGACCACTGGGATCAGGAAGTCTCTGTTGGTACATTTGCCTTTTTAGTCATTGCAATGCAAGACAAAATGCACTTTGGGTGCAAATTAACCACATCTTACCAATGCATTAACCCTGCTGTGCAGCCAGCCATAATTGAGACTGCAGCAATTGTGCACCTAATGCAGTTAGTATATAAATACGTTTTGTATTAATGTAGTGTAGTGAACTTCAACAAAACACAGGCCATACTTTTCAGTTTATTATTTAAGTTATATTACCCCCGAACCCCAGTTTAGTTCTTCACTTTATTGGAAATTCAAAAACTTTCAAACAACTATCTTTCTGTTTTTGTACTATTAACCAATGTGTCCGACATATTGCATGCTCCTACACTATCAGTTTGTAATTGCAAAAACAATTCAGACGAAGTATTTTTGCTATACCCAATACAACCAGCAGGTCAACATTGGCACATCCCCTGCATCATACAAAGCAAAATGCATCTACAAATCTGTAATGCGAAACCAATTTCACACTGGGGGAAAAAATGTAAGTGATCCAACTAAACATACTTCAGTGAACTTGCAAACAGACCGTCGATAAGTCGATTTTAGGCAAGAAACCAACCCCCAAAAAACGGTGCACATTTTACAATTAGATTTATTAAGGAGTGTTTCTACACAAGACTCATTCAATAGAAATGTACAAGGGATTCTGTATAAATGTTTATTTTTCTTGAATCAGCACATCAACCAGCATTGATTCTCAAACTAGCAGGATATTAATCACCACAGCTGAGTGTCAGCAACTGTCAGTGAGTAAATCTTCTGTAACAGATACTGAATAGCGTGGGTCTGCCAGGATTCCCAGGCTGTGAGAGGGTCTCTCTTGCAAAGATTTTAATAACTACATGACTCATTTGCAATCAGATATTGACCCACGCGTGACCCATAACTTTTCTAATTAGTCCTGTTCTTTGGACTAATTACAGCCTGCTTCAATCATGAGCTTTCCCCTCACCTGGACATAGTGACCGTGGGCGCACTGGAGATGGGAGGGACGGACGTTCCCGACGGAAGCTCTTGGGAAGACAGCAGAACAAAAGCCATTCCCAGCGGAGTGCAGGAGCACAAGACAGCCGACAGCAGAAGCAGGGTCCTCATTATACTTGTGGTCAGGGAGCAAGTATCTCTGATTCAGGGGCTCCTGCACACAGATATCTCCTTGTTTCAGAAGGATCCGCAGCCCCTTTGGTGATGTCTGAATGAGGAGGCAATGGCTTTTTATGTCTAAAATGATTACTGATGAGTTTTGTTTAGGGAGTAAGGGGGCGGGCGTGAGGCCCAATGTATTGAGTTGGTACTCCAACAGAGGGAAAATAAGCATTAGTCTTAGTAGCCTGGGAACAAACTAGGTCGACCTTGACAAATTTTACAGAAAGAGAGAGAAATGGAGAGAGAGAGAGAGGGAGAGAAAGAGAGAGAGCACTCTGTTACTTGTTACTAAAGCTCAGGGAGGATGATCACATGCTCTGCAGGTGCTCTGAGAGAAACAAGGCAGATACTACAGCCTTATAAATATACCGACAATACCTTTTCTCCCCTTCAACCTTTGATATTGAGCCAAATTACAGACATTGTAAAAGTGCCAGATTAAGAAACAAGGCGCCATTTTAAACAGTGATTCCCAAAACAAACCTGCATGTTAAGCACGTTCCAGACACACATAGAGAGTGACAGGAAAGCATTGTTCTTTATCAGTAACGCCTATACATCCCTGAGGGAGGAAGGGGAGGAATTCAGCTGCTGTATTCATTTCTATTAACATATTCTACAAATGGTTTCAGACTGGGTAGTAAAGAAACTTCATGAGTAAAGAGATGTGAGTAGTCCAAGCCCATCTTTTTTAAAAATAAACCCACACACTCAAAACAGCAAGCACATGTCTTGTCAAATGTGTATTTAGATATTTCTATTTTTCTAGTTGAATTCTCTGTTTTATCAGTTTATTTTATTTTAAATGAATAACATAAATCTTACTTCTTTTGTACTTCCATTAGATGCATAGGTCTTTGAAAGAAATGATGTTACAGCAAACATATTTTCATTTTAAAATATGATATCGGTTACAAGGTAAGTTTAAAGGCAGTTTCAGTTTACTCTGCCTTTTTCACAGGAAATGTGCAGCTATTCACAAGAAAGAAGCCACAGAAGAGGTGGGGACAATTTCACCCTCCAGGCGACCAGTAGAGTGCAACACTGTCTGAAAGCACTGATATCAAACAGAGGCTTCTATAATGCAAGTGCACGCCAGGTAAGGTTCATGCAATTAATTGCAATCACTTTATGTTCATTGTTCAGTGTTTCTTACTGGTGACTTTTTAATACAGAAATAGGTCACTAATCATTGAGTTACCTGTGATTCAGTGGAATTCAATATACTAAACACAAGCAGGCTTGCAGCAAATATTGAAAACCACTTAACCTGTTCTTTAAGCTAGAAATGGGGGAAGGGTGGATTTTAAAAGGTTTACAAAATCTAATAGAAGTTATAGAATCAAATCACTCCCGTTGCTCTGTGGTTGTTAATAAAACTCAAGGGGTTTACTTAAATAATCTTATACGTATCCCTGTTTCATCAGTTCAAACCCCTGCTGAATGAATCAACTTATGTCTAGCATTATTTAATACTAGATCTTTATCCAATAAAGCTCCACTTATTAATGAGTTAATTAAAGATCATAAATCTTAACAGCAACCTGGCTACATGCTGACGAAAGTGAGTCACTGATAGAAGCATCTCCCCAAACTATACATTGTTTCAGAAGCATGCCGTATGGGGCAGGGTGGGGGGGCTGGCATCCATTCATCGCTCTAATTATATTACACAAAATATTACTGAAATCTATTCCTCTTTCGAATCATTAGTATTAACCATAGCTTTAAAAGGTCATTCACCAGGAATTATTGTAATTATTTACTGTCCATCCAAATCCAACCTATCTTTTCTCACAGAATTTGCTGATTCCTCGCCAAATATGACAGAGTTATTATATATTGATAGTGACTCTGATCCAAAGTCAATGGAATTTTTTAAGGCTCCTATATTCCCTAGATTATGTTCATTAAAGGACCTTCTCACAATCGTGGCCATACTTTGGACCTACTCATCACTCATGGCTTAGCCGTTCACAACCTGTCAGTGTTAGAGCTAACCATCTCCGATCATCTTGCTATCCTTTGTGAGACCAATCTACCTCTACCCACCCAAACTGTTCTGCTGCGTACTGTTAAAAAACGGGTAATAAATTCTTCAGCTGCACTAGAGCTGTCTCATGTGCTAAGATTAATACCACCTACAGCTACGAACTCGCAGTCAACTGATGAGGTAGTAGACACTTATAATAACCTTCTGTCAGAAAACTCCCTAAAGCGTACCTCGCCTTGGGTCAATTCAGAATTATGCCAAATGAAAAGAGAAGGTTGTAAACTGGAACGCTGGTGGAAAAATAGCCAATTGCATGTCCACTATGAAATAACCAACTGCATGTCCACTATGAAATAGTCAATTGCATGTCCACTATGAAATAGCTAACTGCATGTCCACTATGAAATAACCAACTGCATGTCCACTATGAAATAACCAATTGCATGTCCACTATGAAATAACCAATTGCATGTCCACTATGAAATAACCAACTGCATGTCCACTATGAAATAACCAACTGCATGTCCACTATGAAATAGCCAACTGCATGTCCACTATGAAATAACCAATTGCATGTCCACTATGAAATAACCAACTGCATGTCCACTATGAAATAACCAACTGCATGTCCACTATGAAATAGCCAACTGCATGTCCACTATGAAATAACCAATTGCATGTCTACTATAAAATAGCCAACTGCATGTCCACTATGAAATAGCCAACTGCATGTCCACTATGAAATAGCCAATTGCATGTCCACTATGAAATCTGGAAGCAACATCAGTTAAAGGCCAGCATGTCTCTGAGGGCAGCCAGATGTTCTTATTTTCCTCCCTTATTGAAACAAACAAAAAAATCCTCTCGGGTACTTTTTTTCTATTATTGATAAGCTGGTGAAACGGTCCTCTGATGCTCCTCCGCATTTTGAATCCTCAACTTTGAAATGTGAGGAATTTCTTAATTAATTTCAAAATAAGATTATTAACATTAGGAATCAAATTCCCACGGACAGCTCTTCCTTTGAATATGCTGTGTAATCAGGATTTGTTTTGCTATGGAATCTTTCTCTGAGATTACAGTACAAGATCTCAATAAATTGGTAATGCAAATTATTCTTCCACTTGCTTGTTGGATCCAATTCCAACCAAAATTCTAAAAGCAGTTTTCAATTATTTGAGTGATTATTTGAGTGACCTAATAAATAACCCTACTGCTTTGAACAATTATAAACATATTTCAAATCTTTATCAAATATTTCAAAACATATAAAACGAGTGTGAATCGCTTGAGCAGTTTAGTAAATGTATTTAATTGTTTAATTGTGGTGGCGATTCTATCCGGAGAGCCTCGTAACAATGATTAATCATATTGCTTGAATTTTTTATACAGTAAACAATATCTATACAAATAGTGCAACACCATTATTATAACTTTGCATTCACCGGCACTCTTTCATTTAACCTTGTGACAGCAGGTAAAGTTTCTATTTGTTTAATATTTCTTGCTTCACACAGTCCCGCCCAGTCAGAGTCTCAGAAAGCCAATCAGCTGCTGCATAGGTCTGATTGATGGAAACGATCCTCGCAGGAATGTGTGTGCTTTTGTTAACAACTAAGTAAAACAATTCAATTAACTTAGCGACAGTTCGCACAATTCACACTCACTTTACTGAATACATTACAGTTTAGAGAGGCGAGTTACAAAACCTGACTTCCCTTAGTGTCCTGAGATTCTGGCAACCCTATATGTATTACACTTCATTATACATTTATTAAGCTTTTAAAATTACGATAGAACTCCTCAACTCAATACACAATTTGTTTATAGTTAATTGTTCTGTGAATTCCTCTAATCGTGCATTTTTCCTGCAGAACTGGGCTACATTGTAAAACCTGAAGATACCCTGGCTGTGTCAGCCTTGGCTGAATGCTTTACTGGTGTGAAGAGGTGGATGTTCCAACATGTTTTACAGTTAATCTCTGATAAGCTCTTAGCAGCAACTAGAAGTCACAAAATCTCTAAAAAATATATATGGACAATTTGACCCCAAACATAAAAACGGAAGTGAAAAACCTAGGGGTCTTATTTGACTCTGATTTATCTTTGGAGTCTGATATCTGCAATGTAACCAAAGTGTCCTTTTTCCATTTGCAAAACATTGCTAAAATGAGGTCATTTCTGCTCTATTCGCTGGACTTCCGGGTCACGCCATAAATCACCTGCAGCTGATACAGAATGCCGCTGCAAGGCTTCTCGGCAGAATGGAAAAAAAGAGACCATATACACCTGTGCTGGCTTCACTGCACTGGCTCCCAGTGAAGTTTAGAGATTATTTTAAAATTTGATTTCTGACTGATAAAGCACTTAAAGGTCTGGCACCAGATTATATAAAGAGCTTCTAGTCACATCTATACCTTCTCGTGATTTAAGATCAGCTGATGCAGGCCTGCTGTGCCTCCCACAAGTGTACACAAAATGAAGGGAGAGAGCTTTCAGTCACTGTGCTCCCAGACTGTGGAATGAAGTGTTACATCAGTTGATGACTTTAAGTCAAAATATATAAACAAAGTATTGCTTGATATTGAAGCGCTGGTTAAAACAAGGTGCCAGTTAAGCGGTCTGTAAGTACACGAATATCTGATTCTGCATAAAATGTGTAAAATCAGTAGTTTCATCAAAATATATATTTTTAACTAATTATAAAATATACCGAGTGCTTAGGTACATTTCATATACAGCAAGTTGCATTTCAGTTTACCAGAGCACCAGAGCTGGCTGTGTCGACACGACTGGTTGACAGTTCCTTAAAAGTTAACTCCCCCTCTCTCTGCAAACCATGTCACTAAACAGCTCCCAAATACTAGAGGAAAACACTGACAACAGAACATCTATAATACCTACCCCAGCATCCCTCACAAACATTTGCATTCAGTGGCAAAACATTGCAACCTGTTTCTCCCCTCCTGAAAACACTAGTTATCAATTTTCAATAACTGATAACATTCACGTGACTGATTTTTAATTTTTTGTTACTTCTTCATTTTGCCCATGTTCACGGCAGAGACTGGGTGCTGCACCCACGCACACTGAAAGTGAGCGCCTTAACCACAATGCAAAGGAGGCAGGCTTGTCTGCATTCGTGTTTTTAGAGCTTTTAACCTCCTCTCATCTCATCTCACTGACGGGACGTTACTCGTAATGGCAGTGCACCACACAACAGTGCCTGTTACACACATTTAGCCCCCCAGTCTAGTTGACCACACTTGCAGTTGTTCTGTCAAAAAATGAACATTGGCAAAAATAATGTTTTCTGATTTGCCTTGGAAAATATTTGCTGCTAACACTGAACAAATCGGTATTAGTCATTCTTTTCCCTTGGGAGTCCTTCGTAAAGAAAAAAACATTTCTGTCTGTTTTATGTGACTTCTTTGCTCTCAAAACAAGCAAACAATTTGTTTTCCTCCAAAAATGCTGCACGAGACCTTCGGCATTCACACAACTCTTGATTACACCCTGTGATATCCCAGAAAAAGATCCTGGTATTTATTACTAAGAGTATCGGTGCTGCACGGTGCATCACTGTGAGAGCAGCACACATCTATATGAAGAGTAGGGCTGGCCGTGTCTATAGAAGAGATATAGTAGAATGATCCTTTACAGACACAAATACATCTATTCTAGTCAGTTACGGATAACTGCCATTGGTTTATGTGTTGAATCAAGAAATAAAGGACACAAAGGCAACCATGGATAACACAAACACAAATTCGCTTTTCACTTTTATATACAAAGATATTCATTTCCATATCGGACAGGGCTGCAAAATACTTGTGTAGGAATGTTGAACCCCTTTTTAAAGTCAGACAAACCATCAATAATGGTGGATTAAATCACTCTCCCACAGCTGTCTTATTAAAACACTGTCCTGCATTGAATTGCACCAGACTTAAAGCAAGCTTCCTGTATGGCACTCAGAGGAGAGTCTGTCTGACCGCACAGTGCCCTCACAGAACAGGCTGAGCTCTTGTGAGATTTAGAAAGGTAAACTAGAAAACTGTGGTTAAAACCAAACTAGACAAGATGTTCAGCTTTCATTGGAAAACTCTTTGCTGGCTGCAGTGTTGCAGGTAATTAGAAACTCTGTGCTTGAAAGAAACAATTATTATTTTATTTCTTAGCAGACACTATTATCCAGGGCAACTTACATTTGTTACAAGACAGGGCAGCAGTGTGGAGTAGTGGTTCGGGCTCTGGACTCTTGACTGGAGGGGTTGTGGGTTCAATCCCCAGTTGGGGACACTGCTGCTGTACCCTTGAGCAAGGTACTTTACCTAGATTGCTCCAGTAAAAATCCAACAGCATAAATGGGTATTTGTATGTAAAAAAATAAATAATGTAATATCTTGTAACAATTGTAAGTCGCCCTGGATAAGGGCGTCTGCTAAGAAATAAATAATAATATCACATTATCTGTACATACAATTACATTATTTATTTTTATATACAATTACCCATTTATACAGTTGGGTTTTCACTGGCGCAATCTAGGTAAAGTACCTTACTCAAGGGTACAGCAGCAGTATCCCCCACCTGGGATTGAACCCACGACCCTCCGGTCAAGAGTCCAGAGCCCTAACCACAACTTCACGCATCCCAACAGCTTTCTGGTTGAGAGTGGCTAAACCAAACCAACGACAGGGAAAAGAACGTCAATCAACACGGGAAGCAGCTGATTGGTTTATGACAGGAAAAAAGCCAGTGAAGGGGTGGGGACTACTTCACCCTCCAGGTAAACAAGACCAACTGAAAATACATGTTTACTGTGACCTGTGTTTCTTTCAAAACTGTACAATTGAGAGCACAACCAGAAGTTTTAAGGAATGTGTTTTTTCAAGGGCTGTTTTTAGATTAAACAGTGCTTTGAAAAGTGAAAATGGTCTTCTAATCCTCTCTCAAACAGTGAGGAAAAGGTTTCCTCAACTGCAAACTTAATTTAATTGCGAAAAATGATTTTTAAACAACAATCCTGAACAAAACATACCTTAACACAGCCCTTAAATACGTGTGAGTAGTGCCAAACGCCAACGGGTTCTCCGGCAAATTACTGGCCAGGCGTTGTAGAAGCGACTTCATCTGTTTTTCAATTCCAAAGTTCATACTTTTAGTATGCAAGTCCTTCATGTATTGGGGGAGGCCAGAGCGGGGAAAAAACAAACAATAAAACGTTTGACCAGTAGATGGCGAAATAGTTCTGTACATTTCTGAAAGGGCTACTTACTTTGCACGATGTTTTGTGCCATAAATGAATACATATTTACAGCTGAATACAATTTAAATACTGTAGAACTATGTCTACAGTATTATATCAGATCCTGTAAGATACGATAGTCTATAGTAACCGATGGGCCTCTGGCTTGTGTAATTTACACAGGCTACTGCTAAACTGAACGATAGAAAGTGATCGACGCACATTTTACTATGGGCATGAAAAACAATACACTCGGCTATATTAGCAGGGCAGAATGGAGTCTGTGTTACATATGTGCTTGTTCTCGCGTCTGATAACATTTTTAATGAACGTTAATTGGTTATTGTTTTAGTATGTGTTTTCTAGTATATGAATGCGTATTGCGGTACTGTGGTTGTATCAGCCCCAGTGGCCTAATGGATAAGGCACTGGCCTCCTAAGCCAGGGATTGTGGGTTCGAGTCCCATCTGGGGTGAAAAGTTTTTTTTTTTTTTTAATTAACCCTATTATTTTTTCACAGCTGTATTATATTTCATTGTTTATTCCAGTGCTTTTTCATCGTAATTATGAGTGAAATAATTTATAAACTAAAACGGCATATTCGCATTGAGACCCATTTTACATGGCTATACGTGCAGATATTTTTTTAAATATTTTTATCGGCCGTCGCTTATTTTTGGTATTAACGACTGCATTAGATAATACAAAATTCTCAGTTCGTTTTCTTGTTAAACTACCACAATGAAGCTAGACCAGTATTGTCGTTTACATTCCTGAAATACCTATATAACTAATACAAGCTGTGTTTGAATGTGCAGCAGAGTGGCGCAGCGGAAGCGTGCTGGGCCCATAACCCAGAGGTCGATGGATCGAAACCATCCTCTGCTATTTTCATTTAGTTAGCAGTATTTATTATTTGTTCAATTATAACAATAAAATGTGATGTAGATAAATATGGAGGATATATTTTATGCCAAAATTAAAAATAAATAAATTAATAAATAAATGTCGATGGATTCATTTATTTATTTCGATATGTATTTATTCATTTATTTCGATATTTATTTATTTATTCATTGATTTATTTAATTAAAATTTTGGCATGCAGTATCCTCCATATAAAATATCCTCCATACGGTTCATCACACGACGAAGCAGACTTCGGTATTATGATTAGAGCGGGGTTTATCTCCATACCAACCGAGCCGTGTCTCTGAGCAGCACATTGCCGCAAACAGAAATAAACTGTGGTGAAAACAAAAAACAACATATCCATTCAAGATGGCAGCCTCCATGCTCCGAAGGGTGTCTGTGTGTGCCTCACGGTTTCGTTTAGGAACTCTTCAGATCCAGGCTGGATTTCTTCACGGGAATACAGGAAACGAATTCAGAAGCGCTTATAGTTTAGAGAAAATCTATCCAAATTCGAGTTTCAACTACGGGAGCAGAGCTGTGGTTAGTAGTCGTGTAATTAAGGACAAACTGTGTATGCCTGAAGCCATGTTTTCCTGTTAATGTATTGCTCTCGTACATAATCAATTACAATAACTGCCCAAACTGACGTCTCAGACACTGCGTTACTATTGTAAAATAATATTGTATCTGCATATAATATAATTTGTGAAACACATTTAGAAAACAGAAAGTACTGATTAGAGGAGAAGCTTCAAAATGGAGCCAGGTAACCAGTGGTGTACCACAGGGATCAGTATTAGGTCCTCTGCTATTCCTAATCTACATTAATGATTTAGATTCTGGTATAGTAAGCAAACTCGTTAAATTTTGCAGACGACACAAAAATAGGAGGAGTGGCAGACACTGTTGCAGCAGCAAAGGTCATTCAAAATGATCTATAGCATTCGGAACTGGGCAGACACATGGCAAATGACATTTAGTAGAGAAATGTGTAAGGTACCGCATGCAGGCAATAAAAATGTGCATTTTAAATACCGTATGGGAGATACTTAAATTGAAGGAGGAACCTATGAAAAATATCTAGGAGTTTATTTTGACTCAGAAATGTCTTCATCTATACAATGTGGGGAAGCTATAAAAAAGGCCAACAAAATGCACGGATATATTGTGAGAAGTGTTGAATTTAAATCAAGGGAAGTAATGTTAAAACTGTACAAGACATTAGGAAGACCATGTAGAATATTGTGTTCACTTCTGGTCACCTCGCTACAAAAAGGCTATTGCAGCTCTAGAAAGAGTGCAAAGAAGAGCGACCAGAATTATCCTGGGTTTAAAAGGCATGTCGTATGCAGACAGGCTAAAAATAATTGAATTTATTCAGTCTTGAATAAAGAGACGACACAGTGATTTGATTCAAGCATTCAGAATTCTAAAAGGTATTGACAATGTTGACCAAAGGGACCAGGGGTTACAGATGGAGATTAGATAAAGGGGCATTCAGAACAGAAAATAGGACACGCTTTTTTTACACACAGAATTGTGAGGGTGTGGAACAAACTCCCCTGAAATGTTGTTGAAGCTGACACCCTGGGATCCTTCAAGAAGCTGCTTGATCAGATTCTGGGATCAATAAGCTACTAACAACCAAACGAGCAAGATGGGCTGAATGGCCTCCTCTCGTTTGTAAACTTTCTTATGTTCTTACATATAGTGGTACGTACACAACTTTGATCACACTCAGAAGCGTACGGACATCGAAAAGACTTATTTTTGACTGTACATACATATAAATAACTGGTATGATGGGCCACTTGTCTATTAGTCCCACTGTAACATTTATAAAGATGCTGTTTTACTTTCAGATGGTAAGAACAGGATGCATGCTGACCTCTACAGTAGTGTGTAGATATGTATGTTATTGACATTCCATGTTTTTAATTGTCAACTTTTTTGCTTTTGTTTTCAGGGTGGAGGACAGCAGACTAACAGTGATATACCTGTAGGTAGGTGTTCTGTTAACTCAAACACCCACATGACCCTTGAAAAGATATTTCTGTCCTATTTCTTATTTTTAAAAATCTTTATAATTGGAAAAATGCAATTTGACAGTTCTGGAAATACTCAAAACCAGGTGTTTGTCTTTATTGCTCCTGTTGTTTTTTCTATATAAACTTTCAGTCAAACCAACAGAAACCCTTAATTATCTGGTATCACACTCCCAGATTAGCAGTAATCTTGGACTACCTTACCCAGGGTAACATTACACAGTCCAAGATTGGTTTTAATCGGGCTTGGAAAAGCTTGTCTTCGTTCAGACTGTATCACAATCCCCCATCCTTCACTGCTATGACATAATAGTGTTGCATTGAATTACTACTTTTTATAAAGCATGTTATTGTGAAGCATGTTTACTGACGTGCACCTTTTGTTTTTGTGTAGATCGCCTCACCATTACCTACTGTCGAAGCAGTGGCCCTGGAGGCCAGAATGTTAATAAAGGTATGGAAATGGAAGTCTTTGTTAAAATATTCACAAGCATGTTTAATGTACAGGGTGATCAGGAGCACTGTTGTGGGGAAGCATTCTCCACAGAGTTAACTAGACAGGCAACAACATCACAGGTTATAGAGAGTCAGCTACTGTTGTGTTATAGTACATTTTTCACATTCTGTTCTAGTAAACACAAAAGCTGAAGTCCGGTTCCACATACAAACAGCTGATTGGATTCCTGAAGATGTGCGACAAAAGATTATTTCTCAGGTAACATCAATACTAAGATTACATATTCACTGGAGCTGACTGCTAATAACATTGAAGAAATGTGAAACTTAACTAACAGCTGGTGTGTAAAGGGTAAATATTGTAACTTGTAACTGAAATGAAAGCTTAACAAGAAACACCTCTATGAATCTGTGCTATACGAGGAAAACACTAATAAAATCAGACATTGGTCTAATTAGTTTGTTATAAGGCTATGATTTTGATGCAGTACTTTTTAGTTCATTTTACTGGCAAGGTGTGGCAAAAAAACAAGAATTCACGGAAAGTTGTCCAAATGTAGGTTTAGCTACATCAACATACACAAGAGCTTTTAAATAGTACACCAGAACCAATATTATAAAGACTTGCTTTTGACTGCTGGCAAGTTTAAATGTTACTTTAGAGTACAAAACTTTACCGTACAGACTTCAGACTCCGACATTATTTCTGGTCAGAGTCGAGGGTCTCAGTGTGACAAATGTTTGAAATTCTCCCTTTCGGGTTTCCCTGTTGGTTGAGAGGACGGATGTACCAACGATGTCGCTTTTAAAACCTCTTGATAAGAGGTACAAACTCAGCACATTTACTTTAAATGTAAATGTATCCAATTTTGCGAATGCAATCTGTATTTAAAGTGTGAACAACAGCTGTGACCACTTTGCGCAGTCAAAAGTGCTGCGACACGACGCGTCCCGTACAGCAAATAGTGAAGCTGCACAGCTTGTAATTGATTCATCTGCGATAGAAAAGTGAACCAGGATTTCGCGTTTTCCGCGATTCGGAAATAGAATGTTGTAAAAAGAGCCTCTAAGTTGGAAAACTTCTGTTCTCCGATGCATTGTTGTTCTTTCTTTACAGAAAACAGCTCTCACAATTGTTTTTCTTTTAGCTGTCACCCATTTACATACTTGCTCGCTCAGTTATCTCATTCGCTGACCTACACAGATTAGTATTTTCAGTACATTTTTTAACGGAAATAAAGGAAGTGCCTCATCAAATGTGTTTCACATCCATTTTCAGGCGTCCAAGACTACATTCAAATTCACGATTTTCAGGATTTCCATGACCTCTGTGACAAAATCGTAGCCTTAGTTTTACTTACAAAAAAATACCATGAATTGCATACATCAGGGGATAGCAGCGTGACATAGTACACAGCTGCGTGACACTGGAACATTTACAAAATTGAGGAGGTGTGTGAACTTTTTTTTTTTGTAAGTAAATAAATATCAGGGACTTTAATATGTTCTACTGTTTTGAGCACTACATGTAATAGGTCAGGCCTCAGAACTGGCTGTTAAAACCCTGTTAGTTATGTTTTTATTTATTTATTTTGCATCTCAGCATACAAACCGAATAAACAGAAGTGGGGAGCTGATCGTCACCTCGGAAGTGAGCCGGTACCAGATGCGCAATCTGTCTGACTGTTTGCAGAAGATCCGAGACATGATCGCTGCTGCCAGCGTGAAACACAAGCTGCCTTCCCAAGAAGACGTGGCTCTCCGACGCTACAGGTAATCTTCCTGTGACACCAGGATCTGATCAGGGCTGCCAAGAGCTCATTTAAAACTGGGAGCATTACCTTGTACCACGACACAGCAATGCACTAGCCCTCAATTATACTATTTCAGATGCTGATCCTTCCCGTAGCAAACAATCTAACCGCAATCTGCTCTAAGAGGGTTGTGATATTGGCGTCACTTCTTGGATTTTGGATGATAACAGATATTAGCTTCATGCTCATTTTCCCATATCCAGTTGTCTTCATGTTTACAAACTATTTGATCAGAGATGCCGTAACCTTACAATTTGCCTCCAGAGCAAATTAACATTGTTTCTCTTTTCAGGATAGACAAAATGAACCGAGAACGCCTGCAGCAAAAGAAAATGCACACTGCAGTGAAGCGAAGCCGACGCGAGGAGTTTGATTGAAGGTGATGCCAGGATATGAAGGCTGGCTGCATTGAAGCAATCTGTAAAGAATAAATGAATGACTTGTACAAAGTGTTGTTTGTTCCTCGTTTATTTTAATTTGTCGGCTGGTTTTGCTGGGTTGGGTAACTGGAAGTTATGAATAGTTTTCTAAATAGTTACTCGGATGTACCACATGTGTAAGAGTTGATCAGTTGAAAGAGGCATGATCAGTATGACTCTAAAATACTGGCTGGCACAGTGGACTGTAAATTAACATCTTAAAATACATCTGCACATTGCTGTGTGTTTACAATGGTTGTGGTGTTGGAAAGTTAGGTTACTTGTTTGCTGAGCAGTGTCAAAGTAGCCTCCTGACATGGTAATGGTAAACTGAGTGCATGTTTCACATTTTTTTAATGCGTACAAAAGGCAGATAAGCAGCTTCTCTGGACCGCTGGTTTTCGTTCTCAAAGGGATTTATTTTAGCAAAGGGAAATTGGAAGTGTACATTAAAGCTCAACCACGCCTTCACCAATACCCAAGATTACCATATAACTCCATGTGAAACTCAAAATGGAGCGAGGTAACCAGTGGTGTACCACAGGGATCAGTATTAAGTCCTCTGCTATTCCTGATCTACATTAATGATTTAGATTCTGGTATAGTAAGCAAACAAAAAGTTAAATTTGCAGACGACACAAAAATAGGAGGAGTGGCAAACACTGTTGAAGCAGCAAAGGTCATTCAAAATGATATAGACAGCATTCAGAATTGGGCAGACACATGGCAAATGAAATTTAATAGAGAAAAGTGTAAAGTATTGCATGCGGGCAATAAAAATGTGCATTATAAATATCATATGGGAGATAGTGAAATTGAAGAAGGGAACTATGAAAAAGACCTAGGAGTTTATGTTGACTCAGAAATGTCTTCATCTAGACAATGTGGGGAAGCTATAAAAAAGGCTAACAAGATGCTCGGATATATTGTGAGAAGTGTTGAATTTAAATCAAGGGAAGTAATGTTAAAACTCTGCAATGCATTAGTAAGACCTCACCTAGAATATTGTGTTCAGTTCTGGTCACCTCGTTACAAAAATGATATTGCTGCTCTAGAAAGAGTGCAAAGAAGAGCAACCAAAATTATCCCGGGTTTAAAAGGCATGTCGTATGCAGACAGGCTAAAAGAATTGAATCTATACAGTCTTGAACAAAGAAGACTACGCGGCGATCTGATTCAAACATTCAAAATCCTAAAAGGTATAGACAATGTCAACCCAGGGGACTTATTTGACCTGAAAAAAGAAACAAGGACCAGGGCTCACAAATGGAGATGAGATAAAGGGGCATTCAGAACAGAAAATAGGACGCGCATTTTTTACACAGAGAATTGTGAGGGTGTGGCACAAACTCCCCTGTAATGTTGTTGAAGCTGACACCCTGGGATGCTTCAAGAAGCTGCTTGATGAGATTCTGGGATCATTAAGCTACTAACAACCAAACGAGCAAGATGGGCTGAATGGCCTCCTCTCGTTTGTAAACTTTCTTATGTTCTTATGTTCTTATAGAAACGTCAGCTCGATGAAACACTTTTTAATATCTTAAGAATAATAATGCTAAAATGATTGTCCTACGGGGATTTGAACTCAGATCACAGGATTGAAAGTCATGAGTGATAACCATTACACCATGGAAACCATATTTATGTGTCGGCCACTTAACTGTAATAAATACATCATTTTATTATTATTCTATTTTTTGTAAGCGTTTCTACTGCTGCTGTTTTAATTTGATACGTTTAGGTTATATTTTAGACAATTTGGTGGATTCTTGATCTCCTTAGTTCGATCTAGGCAGCGGTGAAGAACTTCAGATATTTTCCACAAGGGGGCGATACACCATGGCAGCGGCTAACCACAGTAGTATTGGTGTGAACCAAGCAGAAACTTAATATTTTTAAAAGCGTGAATATGAATTTACAGAAAAGAACTTTTCCAAAATATATAAATGAAAAAAGATAAATTGGTTGGCCAAGAAATAAACTATGGTATGCATTCTCTAGATTGTGGAACATTCATAGAAATAAACTTCCTGCTGATTTCCAAATTTCCTGAAGGAATCAGAGCCAGACAGAAGCACCTGCCATCAACCAAGTGCCTGAATCAGCTCCCTGCACACTGTATTACATTCCTCCATTTCCCAGCCTGGGTCAGCTCTCTGCACACTGTACTGCATTCCTCCATATCCCTGCCTGAGTCAACTCTGTGCACACTGTACTGCATTCCTCCATATCCCTGCCTGAATCAGTTCTCTGCACACTGTACTGCATTCCTCCATATCCCTGCCTGAATCAGCTCACTGCACACTGTACTGCATTTCTCCATATGCCTGCCTGAGTCAGCACTGCACACTGTACTGCATTCCTCAATATCCCTGCCTGAATCAGCTCTGCACACTGTACTGCATTCCTCCATATCCCTACCTGAATCAGCTCTTCACATTTTACTGCATTCCTCCATATCCCTCCCCGAATCAGCTCTTCACATTTTACTGCATTCCTCCATATCCCTGAATGAATCAGCTCTGCACACTGTACTGCATTCCTCCATATCCCTGTCTGAATCCGCTCTCTGCACACTGTACTGCATTCCTTCATATCCCTGCCTGAATCAGATATTTGCACACTGTACTGCATTCCTCCATATCCCTGTCTGAATCCGCTCTCTGCACACTGTACTGCATTCCTCCATATCCCTGTCTGAATCAGATCTCTGCACACGGTACTGCATTCCTCCATATCCCTGTATGAATCAGCTCTCTGCACACTGTACTGGATTCCTCCATATCCCTGCTTGAATCAGCTCTCTGCACACTGTACTGCATTTCTCCATATCCCTGCCTGAATCCGCTCTCTGCTCACTGTACTGCCTTCCTCCATATCCCTGCATGAATCAGCTCTCTGTACACGGTAATGCATTCCTTCATATCCCTGCCTGAATCAGCTCTCTGCACACTGTACTGCATTCCTCCATATCCCTGCCTGAATCCGCTCTCTACTCACTGTACTGCCTTCCTCCATATCCCTGCATGAATCAGCTCTCTGTACACGGTAATGCATTCCTTCATATCCCTGTCTGAATCAGCTCTCTGCACACGGTACTGCATTCCTCCATATCCCTGTCTGAATCAGCTCTCTGCACACTGTACTGCATTCCACCATATTGCTTCCTAAAACAGCTCTGCACACTGTACTGCATTCCTCCATGTCCCCGCCTGAATCAGCTCTCTGCACATTGTACTGCATTCCTCCATATCGCTGCCTGAATCAGCTCTGCACTGTACTGTATTCCTCTATTTTCCTGCCTGAATCAGCTCTGCACACAGTACTGCATTCCTCCATATCCCTGCCTGAATCAACTCTGCACACTGTACTGCATTCCTCCATGTCCCAGCCTGAATCAGCTCTCTGCACATTGTACTGCATTCCTCCATATCCCTGCCTGAATCAGATCTCTGCACATTGTACTGCATTTCTCCATATCGCTGCCTGAATCAGCTCTGCACACTGTACTGCATTCCTCCATATCCCTCCCAGAATCAGCTCTGCACATTGTACTGCATTCCTCCATATCCCTGTATGAATCAGCTCTCTGCACACTGCACTGCATTCCTCCATATCCCTGCCTGAATCAGCTCTCTGCACACTGTACTGCATTCCTCTATATCCCTGCCTGAGTCAGCCCTGTGCACACTATACTGCATTCCTCCATATCCCTACCTGAATCAGCTCTGCACACTGTACTGCATTCCTCCATATCCCTGCCTGAATCAGCTCTGCACACTGTACTGCATTCCTCCATATCCCTGCCTGAATCAGCTCTGCACACTGTACTGCATTCCTCCATATCCCTGCCTGAATCAGCTCTGCACACTGTACTGCATTCCTCCATATCCCTGCCTGAATCAGCTCTCTGCACACGGTACTGCATTCCTCAATGTCCCTGCCTGAATCAGCTCTCTGCACACTATACTGCATTCCTCCATATTGCTTCCTAAATCAGCTCTGCACACGGTACTGCATTCCTCCATATTCCTGCCTGAATCAGATCTCTGCACACTGTACTGCATTCCTTCATATCCCTGCCTGAATCAGCTCTCTGCACACTGTACTGCATTCCTCCATATCCCTGCCTGCATCAGCTCTCTGCACACTGTACTGCATTCCTCCATATCCCTGCAAAGGGTAAATATTTTAACTTCTAACTGAAATGAAAGCTTAACAAAAAACACCTCTATGAATCTGTGCTATACGATGAAAACATGAATAAAATCAGACATTGGTCTAATTAGTTTGTTATAAGGCTATGATTTTGATGCAGTACTTTTTAGTTCATTTTACTGGCAAGGTGCGGCAAAAAAAACAAGAATTCACGGAAAGTTGTCCAAATGTAGGTTTAGCTACATCAACATACACAAGAGCTTTTAAATAGTACACCAGAACCAATAATATAAAGACTTGCTTTTGACTGCTGGCAAGTTTAAATGTTACTTTAGAGTACAAAACTTTACCGTACAGACTTCAGACTCCGACATCATTTCTGGTAAGAGTCGAGGGTCTCAGTGTGACAAATGTTTGAAATTCTCCCTTTCGGGTTCCCTGTTGGTTGAGAGGACGGATGTACCAACGATGTCGCTTTTAAAACCTCTTGATAAGAGGTACAAACAGCACATTTACTTTAAATGTAAATGTATCCAATTTTGCGAATGCAATCTGTATTTTAAGTGTGAACAACAGCTGTGACCACTTTGCGCAGTCAAAAGTGCTGCGACACGACGCGTCCCGTACAGCAAATAGTGAAGCTGCACAGCTTGTAGTTGATTCATCTGCGATAGAAGGAATCTACGTAAGGAATTGATCATTTGACATATACTGGACTATACATTAGGTACATTTCTAACGAGATCACACTGATGTAGAACATATTTCTATATTTAAGTTAAATTATTTTCCTTACCACACTAAAGGAAAAAGAGTTTATATCACTTTTTAAAACGCAGAAACATGTACACTGACATACATTGTATTATTTGATCTGAAATACAAGTTACACAATTAATAAATAAAATCTAAAATAAAAAAAAACAACCACGAAGGGACTCGAACCCTCAATCTTCTGATTCGAAGTCATACGCCTTATCCATTAGGCCACGCGGTCTTTCACCGAAAGATAGCGTTTACGTAAATACTTTACTCTATAATTAGCGTAGTTTGTTCATAACGAAGCAAACAAATACAGCACTACCACAGTCCCAAAGAGGTACGGAATTAAAAAAGCAGCCAGTAGCCCCGCCCATACCCTAAAGCTATGTGCTTACCCAATTGGCGCTGCCTCTTGTCTGTTATTTTCCTATTGCTGAGTGATGCCCCGCCCCTCGTACTCAGGGCACAAATGGAATTGACTGACGCTTCTGTGAAGTAATGGTTTTATAAACAATACATACCGGTATGTGATTGTTAATATGAAATATATATAAAAGCGGCTGAAATGCAAACTGACAAAAAAAATCTAGCAGAGGATGGTTTCGATCCATCGACCTCTGGGTTATGGGCCCAGCACGCTTCCGCTGCGCCACTCTGCTTTTGCTCAGTTGTCAAATGTTTAATAAGATACTGTTAAATTAATTAATATAATGGACTATTTGTTACTATTTAATCATTGCGGTTAACGTTACTTTAGGGTGGTAAAGTTAAATTACCTTTACCAGACACCGTGTTTAAATGGTTACTGACGCTAACCATGTTGAAATATATGTTTATTCATTTTTATGAATAATAGCTGAAGAGAGGGGAAACGTCTGAAAGTTTATTATAAAACAGTCGTGAGAAAAAAACATACACGTTACACCCCAGATGGGACTCGAAACCACAATCCCTGGCTTAGGAGGCCAGTGCCTGATCCATTAGGCCACTGGGGCTCCTAAAGAAAATGTCATTCTTGTTCATATTTGTGTGCCTGACTATCGCTAAATACAGAATGAAAGGTAACCCAAAAAAAATTATTAACGCTTTACCTTTTTACCTGTACTGTACTCTGCAAGCTTTTTACGGTCACCTCGGATTTTTCAGTACAGGTTGCAAAAGCAGACAAAAGCAAATAAAAGTATTTCTGAGGGTTTTATACTTTAGATTTTATGGCTAAAAGGTGCCATCCCACAACTTTGCAGTGAATTTAAGAGTATTTAACGAAATGAGAAACGTCAGTTCGATGAAACACTTTTTAATAACTTAAGAATAATAATGCACTAAAACGAAGGTCCCACCGAGATTTGAACTCGGATCGCTGGATTCAGAGTCCAGAGTGCTAACCATTACACCATGGAACCCATATTTACGCCTTGGCCACGTTACTGTAATAAATGCATCATTTTATTATTCGCTTTTTTTTTTTTTTTTTTTTTGTGTGTGTAAGCGTTTCTACTGCGATTGTTTTAATTAGCACTAATCTTGGACTACCTTTCCCAGGGTAACATTACACAGTCCAAGATTGGTTTTAATCGGGCTGTGAAAGCAGCCGAATATGTTTACAATGACTTGGATCCGGGAATCCAGAGCTTTAAAAACTGTAATAAGTCCAGACTAGTTTGGAAAAGCTTGTCTTCGTTCAGACTGTATCACAATCCCCCATCCTTCACTGCTATGACATAATAGTGTTGCATTGAATTACTACTTTTTATAAAGCATGTTATTGTGAAGCATGTTTACTGACGTGCACCTTTTGTTTTTGTGTAGATCGCCTCACCATTACCTACTGTCGAAGCAGTGGCCCTGGAGGCCAGAATGTTAATAAAGGTATGGAAATGGAAGTCTTTGTTAAAATATTCACAAGCATGTTTAATGTACAGGGTGATCAGGAGCACTGTTGTGGGGAAGCATTCTCCACAGAGTTAACTAGACAGGCAACAACATCACAGGTTATAGAGAGTCAGCTACTGTTGTGTTATAGTACATTTTTCACATTCTGTTCTAGTAAACACACAAGCTGAAGTCCGGTTCCACATACAAACAGCTGATTGGATTCCTGAAGATGTGCGACAAAAGAGTATTTCTCAGGTAACATCAATACTAAGATTACATATTCACTGGAGCTGACTGCTAATAACATTGAAGAAATGTGAAAGTTAACTAACAGCTGGTGTGTAAAGGGTACATATTTTAACTTCTAACTGAAATGAAAGCTTAACAAAAAACACCTCTATGAATCTGTGCTATACGATGAAAACATGAATAAAATCAGACATTGGTCTAATTAGTTTGTTATAAGGCTATGATTTTGATGCAGTACTTTTTAGTTCGTTTTACTGGCAAGGTGCGGCAAAAAAACAAGAATTCACGGAAAGTTGTCCAAATGTAGGTTTAGCTACATCAACATACACATGAGCTTTTAAATAGTACACCAGAACCAATAATATAAAGACTTGCTTTTGACTGCTGGCAAGTTTAAATGTTACTTTAGAGTACAAAACTTTACCGTCCAGACTTCAGACTCCGACATCATTTCTGGTCAGAGTCGAGGGTCTCAGTGCGACAAATGTTTGAAATTCTCCCTTTCGGGTTCCCTGTTGGTTGAGAGGACGGATGTACCAACGATGTCGCTTTTAAAACCTCTTGATAAGAGCTACAAACTCAGCACATTTACTTTAAATGTATCCAATTTTGCGAATGCAATCTGTATTTAAAGTGTGAACAACAGCTGTGACCACTTTGCGCAGTCAAAAGTGCTGCGACACGACGCGTCCCGTACAGCAAATAGTGAAGCTGCACAGCTTGTAGTTGATTCATCTGCGATAGAAAGAATCTACGTAAGGAATTGATCATTTGACATATACTGGACTATACATTAGGTACATTTCTAACGAGATCACACTGATGTAGAACATATTTCTATATTTAAGTTAAATTATTTTCCTTACCACACTAAAGGAAAAAGAGTTTATATCACTTTTTAAAACGCAGAAACATGTACACTGACTTACATTGTATTATTTGATCTGAAATACAAGTTACACAATTAATAAATAAAATCTAAAATAAAAAACCGACCACGAAGGGACTCGAACCCTCAATCTTCTGATTCGAAGTCAGACGCCTTATCCATTAGGCCACGCGGTCTTTCACCGAAAGAGAGCGTTTTCGTAAATACTTTACTCTATAATTAGCGTAGTTTGTTCATAACGAAGCAAACAAATACAGCACTACCACAGTCCCAAAGAGGTACGGAATTAAAAAAGCAGCCAGTAGCCCCGCCCATACCCTAAAGCTATGTGCTTACCCAATTGGCGCTGCCTCTTGTCTGTTATTTTCCTATTGCTGAGTGATGCCCCGCCCCTCGTACTCAGGGCACAAATGGAATTGACTGACGCTTCTGTGAAGTAATGGTTTTATAAACAATACATAGCGGTATGTGATTGTTAATATGAAATATATATAAAAGCGGCTGAAATACAAACTGAAAAAAAATCTAGCAGAGGATGGTTTCGATCCATCGACCTCTGGGTTATGGGCCCAGCACGCTTCCGCTGCGCCACTCTGCTTTTGCTCAGTTGTCAAATGTTTAATAAGATACTGTTAAATTAATTAATATAATGGACTACAGTTTAATCATAGCGGTTAACGTTACTTTAGGGTGGTAAGGTTAAATTGCCTTTACCAGACACCGTGTTTAAATGGTTACTGACGCTAACCATGTTGAAATATATGTTTATTTATTTTGATGAATAATAGCTGAAGAGAGGGGAAACGTCTGGAAAGTTTATTATAAAACAGTCGTGAGAAAAAAAAAACATACACGTTACACCCCAGATGGGACTCGAACCCACAATCCCTGGCTTAGGAGGCCAGTGCCTTATCCATTAGGCCACTGGGGCTCCTAAAGAAAGCGCTGTTCTTGCTCATATTTGTGTGCCTGACTATCGCTAAATAGAGAATGGAAGGTAACCCCCCCAAAAATGATTAACGCTTTACCTTTTTACCTGTACTGTACTCTGCAAGCTTTTTACGGTCACCTCGGACTTTTCAGTACAGGTTGCAAAAGCAGACAAAAGCAAATAAAAGTATTTCTGAGGGTTTTATACTTTAGATTTTATGGCTAAAAGGTGCCATCCCACAACTTTGCAGTGAATTTCTCAGCATTTATTATGATAGAAACGTCAGTTCGACGAAACACTTTTTAATAACTTAAGAATAATAATACACTAAAACGAAGGTCCCACCGAGATTTGAACTCGGATCGCTGGATTCAGAGTCCAGAGTGCTAACCATTACACCATGGAACCCATATTTACGCCTTGGCCACGTTACTGTAATAAATGCATCATTTTATTATTCGCTTTTTTTTTTTGTTTGTGTAAGCGTTTCTACTGCGATTGTTTTAATTAGCACTAATCTTGGACTACCTTTCACAGGGTAACATTACACAGTCCAAGATTGGTTTTAATCGGGCTGTGAAAGCAGCCGAATATGTTTACAATGACTTGGATCCGGGAATCCAGAACTTTAAAAACTGTAATAAGTCCAGACTAGTTTGGAAAAGCTTGTCTTCGTTCAGAATGTATCACAATCCCCCATCCTTCACTGCTATGACATAATAGTGTTGCATTGAATTACTACTTTTTATAAAGCATGTTATTGTGAAGCATGTTTACTGACGTGCACCTTTTGTTTTTGTGTAGATCGCCTCACCATTACCTACTGTCGAAGCAGTGGCCCTGTGGGCCAGAATGTTAATAAAGGTATGGAAATGGAAGTCTTTGTTAAAATATTCACAAGCATGTTTAATGTACAGGGTGATCAGGAGCACTGTTGTGGGGAAGCATTCTCCACAGAGTTAACTAGACAGGCAACAACATCACAGGTTATAGAGAGTCAGCTACTGTTGTGTTATAGTACATTTTTCACATTTTGTTCTAGTAAACACACAAGCTGAAGTCCGGTTCCACATACAAACAGCTGATTGGATTCCTGAAGATGTGCGACAAAAGATTATTTCTCAGGTAACATCAATAGTAAGATTACATATTCACTGGAGCTGACTGCTAATAACATTGAAGAAATGTGAAAGTTAACTAACAGCTGGTGTGTAAAGGGTACATATTTTAACTTCTAACTGAAATGAAAGCTTAACAAAAAACACCTCTATGAATCTGTGCTATACGATGAAAACATGAATAAAATCAGACATTGGTCTAATTAGTTTGTTATAAGGCTATGATTTTGATGCAGTACTTTTTAGTTCGTTTTACTGGCAAGGTGCGGCAAAAAAACAAGAATTCACGGAAAGTTGTCCAAATGTAGGTTTAGCTACATCAACATACACATGAGCTTTTAAATAGTACACCAGAACCAATAATATAAAGACTTGCTTTTGACTGCTGGCAAGTTTAAATGTTACTTTAGAGTACAAAACTTTACCGTACAGACTTGAGACTCCGACATCATTTCTGGTCAGAGTCGAGGGTCTCAGTGCGACAAATGTTTGAAATTCTCCCTTTCGGGTTTCCCTGTTGGTTGAGAAGACGGATGTACCAACGATGTCGCTTTTAAAACCTCTTGATAAGAGCTACAAACTCAGCACATTTACTTTAAATGTATCCAATTTTGCGAATGCAATCTGTATTTAAAGTGTGAACAACAGCTGTGACCACTTTGCGCAGTCAAAAGTGCTGCGACACGACGCGTCCCGTACAGCAAATAGTGAAGCTGCACAGCTTGTAGTTGATTCATCTGCGATAGAAGAAATCTACGTAAGGAATTGATCATTTGACATATACTGGACTATACATTAGGTACATTTCTAACGAGATCACACTGATGTAGAACATATTTCTATATTTAAGTTAAATTATTTTCCTTACAACACTAAAGGAAAAAGAGTTTATATCACTTTTTAAAACGCAGAAACATGTACACTGACTTACATTGTATTATTTGATCTGAAATACAAGTTACACAATTAATAAATAAAATCTAAAATAAAAAACCGACCACGAAGGGACTCGAACCCTCAATCTTCTGATTCGAAGTCAGACGCCTTATCCATTAGGCCACGCGGTCTTTCACCGAAAGAGAGCGTTTACGTAAATACTTTACTCTATAATTAGCGTAGTTTGTTCATAACGAAGCAAACAAATACAGCACTACCACAGTCCCAAAGAGGTACGGAATTAAAAAAGCAGCCAGTAGCCCCGCCCATACCCTAAAGCTATGTGCTTACCCAATTGGCGCTGCCTCTTGTCTGTTATTTTCCTATTGCTGAGTGATGCCCCGCCCCTCGTACTCAGGGCACAAATGGAATTGACTGACGCTTCTGTGAAGTAATGGTTTTATAAACAATACATACCGGTATGTGATTGTTAATATGAAATATATATAAAAGCGGCTGAAATGCAAACTGACAAAAAAAATCTAGCAGAGGATGGTTTCGATCCATCGACCTCTGGGTTATGGGCCCAGCACGCTTCCGCTGCGCCACTCTGCTTTTGCTCAGTTGTCAAATGTTTAATAAGATACTGTTAAATTAATTAATATAATGGACTATTTGTTACTATTTAATCATTGCGGTTAACGTTACTTTAGGGTGGTAAAGTTAAATTACCTTTACCAGACACCGTGTTTAAATGGTTACTGACGCTAACCATGTTGAAATATATGTTTATTCATTTTTATGAATAATAGCTGAAGAGAGGGGAAACGTCTGAAAGTTTATTATAAAACAGTCGTGAGAAAAAAACATACACGTTACACCCCAGATGGGACTCGAAACCACAATCCCTGGCTTAGGAGGCCAGTGCCTGATCCATTAGGCCACTGGGGCTCCTAAAGAAAATGTCATTCTTGTTCATATTTGTGTGCCTGACTATCGCTAAATACAGAATGAAAGGTAACCCAAAAAAAATTATTAACGCTTTACCTTTTTACCTGTACTGTACTCTGCAAGCTTTTTACGGTCACCTCGGATTTTTCAGTACAGGTTGCAAAAGCAGACAAAAGCAAATAAAAGTATTTCTGAGGGTTTTATACTTTAGATTTTATGGCTAAAAGGTGCCATCCCACAACTTTGCAGTGAATTTAAGAGTATTTAACGAAATGAGAAACGTCAGTTCGATGAAACACTTTTTAATAACTTAAGAATAATAATGCACTAAAACGAAGGTCCCACCGAGATTTGAACTCGGATCGCTGGATTCAGAGTCCAGAGTGCTAACCATTACACCATGGAACCCATATTTACGCCTTGGCCACGTTACTGTAATAAATGCATCATTTTATTATTCGCTTTTTTTTTTTTTTTTTTTTTTGTGTGTGTAAGCGTTTCTACTGCGATTGTTTTAATTAGCACTAATCTTGGACTACCTTTCCCAGGGTAACATTACACAGTCCAAGATTGGTTTTAATCGGGCTGTGAAAGCAGCCGAATATGTTTACAATGACTTGGATCCGGGAATCCAGAGCTTTAAAAACTGTAATAAGTCCAGACTAGTTTGGAAAAGCTTGTCTTCGTTCAGACTGTATCACAATCCCCCATCCTTCACTGCTATGACATAATAGTGTTGCATTGAATTACTACTTTTTATAAAGCATGTTATTGTGAAGCATGTTTACTGACGTGCACCTTTTGTTTTTGTGTAGATCGCCTCACCATTACCTACTGTCGAAGCAGTGGCCCTGGAGGCCAGAATGTTAATAAAGGTATGGAAATGGAAGTCTTTGTTAAAATATTCACAAGCATGTTTAATGTACAGGGTGATCAGGAGCACTGTTGTGGGGAAGCATTCTCCACAGAGTTAACTAGACAGGCAACAACATCACAGGTTATAGAGAGTCAGCTACTGTTGTGTTATAGTACATTTTTCACATTCTGTTCTAGTAAACACACAAGCTGAAGTCCGGTTCCACATACAAACAGCTGATTGGATTCCTGAAGATGTGCGACAAAAGAGTATTTCTCAGGTAACATCAATACTAAGATTACATATTCACTGGAGCTGACTGCTAATAACATTGAAGAAATGTGAAAGTTAACTAACAGCTGGTGTGTAAAGGGTACATATTTTAACTTCTAACTGAAATGAAAGCTTAACAAAAAACACCTCTATGAATCTGTGCTATACGATGAAAACATGAATAAAATCAGACATTGGTCTAATTAGTTTGTTATAAGGCTATGATTTTGATGCAGTACTTTTTAGTTCGTTTTACTGGCAAGGTGCGGCAAAAAAACAAGAATTCACGGAAAGTTGTCCAAATGTAGGTTTAGCTACATCAACATACACATGAGCTTTTAAATAGTACACCAGAACCAATAATATAAAGACTTGCTTTTGACTGCTGGCAAGTTTAAATGTTACTTTAGAGTACAAAACTTTACCGTCCAGACTTCAGACTCCGACATCATTTCTGGTCAGAGTCGAGGGTCTCAGTGCGACAAATGTTTGAAATTCTCCCTTTCGGGTTCCCTGTTGGTTGAGAGGACGGATGTACCAACGATGTCGCTTTTAAAACCTCTTGATAAGAGCTACAAACTCAGCACATTTACTTTAAATGTATCCAATTTTGCGAATGCAATCTGTATTTAAAGTGTGAACAACAGCTGTGACCACTTTGCGCAGTCAAAAGTGCTGCGACACGACGCGTCCCGTACAGCAAATAGTGAAGCTGCACAGCTTGTAGTTGATTCATCTGCGATAGAAAGAATCTACGTAAGGAATTGATCATTTGACATATACTGGACTATACATTAGGTACATTTCTAACGAGATCACACTGATGTAGAACATATTTCTATATTTAAGTTAAATTATTTTCCTTACCACACTAAAGGAAAAAGAGTTTATATCACTTTTTAAAACGCAGAAACATGTACACTGACTTACATTGTATTATTTGATCTGAAATACAAGTTACACAATTAATAAATAAAATCTAAAATAAAAACCCGACCACGAAGGGACTCGAACCCTCAATCTTCTGATTCGAAGTCAGACGCCTTATCCATTAGGCCACGCGGTCTTTCACCGAAAGAGAGCGTTTTCGTAAATACTTTACTCTATAATTAGCGTAGTTTTTTCATAACGAAGCAAACAAATACAGCACTACCACAGTCCCAAAGAGGTACGGAATTAAAAAAGCAGCCAGTAGCCCCGCCCATACCCTAAAGCTATGTGCTTACCCAATTGGCGCTGCCTCTTGTCTGTTATTTTCCTATTGCTGAGTGATGCCCCGCCCCTCGTACTCAGGGCACAAATGGAATTGACTGACGCTTCTGTGAAGTAATGGTTTTATAAACAATACATAGCGGTATGTGATTGTTAATATGAAATATATATAAAAGCGGCTGAAATACAAACTGAAAAAAAATCTAGCAGAGGATGGTTTCGATCCATCGACCTCTGGGTTATGGGCCCAGCACGCTTCCGCTGCGCCACTCTGCTTTTGCTCAGTTGTCAAATGTTTAATAAGATACTGTTAAATTAATTAATATAATGGACTACAGTTTAATCATAGCGGTTAACGTTACTTTAGGGTGGTAAGGTTAAATTGCCTTTACCAGACACCGTGTTTAAATGGTTACTGACGCTAACCATGTTGAAATATATGTTTATTTATTTTGATGAATAATAGCTGAAGAGAGGGGAAACGTCTGGAAAGTTTATTATAAAACAGTCGTGAGAAAAAAAAAACATACACGTTACACCCCAGATGGGACTCGAACCCACAATCCCTGGCTTAGGAGGCCAGTGCCTTATCCATTAGGCCACTGGGGCTCCTAAAGAAAGCGCTGTTCTTGCTCATATTTGTGTGCCTGACTATCGCTAAATAGAGAATGGAAGGTAACCCCCCCAAAAATGATTAACGCTTTACCTTTTTACCTGTACTGTACTCTGCAAGCTTTTTACGGTCACCTCGGACTTTTCAGTACAGGTTGCAAAAGCAGACAAAAGCAAATAAAAGTATTTCTGAGGGTTTTATACTTTAGATTTTATGGCTAAAAGGTGCCATCCCACAACTTTGCAGTGAATTTCTCAGCATTTATTATGATAGAAACGTCAGTTCGACGAAACACTTTTTAATAACTTAAGAATAATAATACACTAAAACGAAGGTCCCACCGAGATTTGAACTCGGATCGCTGGATTCAGAGTCCAGAGTGCTAACCATTACACCATGGAACCCATATTTACGCCTTGGCCACGTTACTGTAATAAATGCATCATTTTATTATTCGCTTTTTTTTTTTGTTTGTGTAAGCGTTTCTACTGCGATTGTTTTAATTAGCACTAATCTTGGACTACCTTTCACAGGGTAACATTACACAGTCCAAGATTGGTTTTAATCGGGCTGTGAAAGCAGCCGAATATGTTTACAATGACTTGGATCCGGGAATCCAGAACTTTAAAAACTGTAATAAGTCCAGACTAGTTTGGAAAAGCTTGTCTTCGTTCAGAATGTATCACAATCCCCCATCCTTCACTGCTATGACATAATAGTGTTGCATTGAATTACTACTTTTTATAAAGCATGTTATTGTGAAGCATGTTTACTGACGTGCACCTTTTGTTTTTGTGTAGATCGCCTCACCATTACCTACTGTCGAAGCAGTGGCCCTGTGGGCCAGAATGTTAATAAAGGTATGGAAATGGAAGTCTTTGTTAAAATATTCACAAGCATGTTTAATGTACAGGGTGATCAGGAGCACTGTTGTGGGGAAGCATTCTCCACAGAGTTAACTAGACAGGCAACAACATCACAGGTTATAGAGAGTCAGCTACTGTTGTGTTATAGTACATTTTTCACATTTTGTTCTAGTAAACACACAAGCTGAAGTCCGGTTCCACATACAAACAGCTGATTGGATTCCTGAAGATGTGCGACAAAAGATTATTTCTCAGGTAACATCAATAGTAAGATTACATATTCACTGGAGCTGACTGCTAATAACATTGAAGAAATGTGAAAGTTAACTAACAGCTGGTGTGTAAAGGGTACATATTTTAACTTCTAACTGAAATGAAAGCTTAACAAAAAACACCTCTATGAATCTGTGCTATACGATGAAAACATGAATAAAATCAGACATTGGTCTAATTAGTTTGTTATAAGGCTATGATTTTGATGCAGTACTTTTTAGTTCGTTTTACTGGCAAGGTGCGGCAAAAAAACAAGAATTCACGGAAAGTTGTCCAAATGTAGGTTTAGCTACATCAACATACACATGAGCTTTTAAATAGTACACCAGAACCAATAATATAAAGACTTGCTTTTGACTGCTGGCAAGTTTAAATGTTACTTTAGAGTACAAAACTTTACCGTACAGACTTGAGACTCCGACATCATTTCTGGTCAGAGTCGAGGGTCTCAGTGCGACAAATGTTTGAAATTCTCCCTTTCGGGTTTCCCTGTTGGTTGAGAAGACGGATGTACCAACGATGTCGCTTTTAAAACCTCTTGATAAGAGCTACAAACTCAGCACATTTACTTTAAATGTATCCAATTTTGCGAATGCAATCTGTATTTAAAGTGTGAACAACAGCTGTGACCACTTTGCGCAGTCAAAAGTGCTGCGACACGACGCGTCCCGTACAGCAAATAGTGAAGCTGCACAGCTTGTAGTTGATTCATCTGCGATAGAAGAAATCTACGTAAGGAATTGATCATTTGACATATACTGGACTATACATTAGGTACATTTCTAACGAGATCACACTGATGTAGAACATATTTCTATATTTAAGTTAAATTATTTTCCTTACAACACTAAAGGAAAAAGAGTTTATATCACTTTTTAAAACGCAGAAACATGTACACTGACTTACATTGTATTATTTGATCTGAAATACAAGTTACACAATTAATAAATAAAATCTAAAATAAAAAACCGACCACGAAGGGACTCGAACCCTCAATCTTCTGATTCGAAGTCAGACGCCTTATCCATTAGGCCACGCGGTCTTTCACCGAAAGAGAGCGTTTACGTAAATACTTTACTCTATAATTAGCGTAGTTTGTTCATAACGAAGCAAACAAATACAGCACTACCACAGTCCCAAAGAGGTACGGAATTAAAAAAGCAGCCAGTAGCCCCGCCCATACCCTAAAGCTATGTGCTTACCCAATTGGCGCTGCCTCTTGTCTGTTATTTTCCTATTGCTGAGTGATGCCCCGCCCCTCGTACTCAGGGCACAAATGGAATTGACTGACGCTTCTGTGAAGTAATGGTTTTATAAACAATACATAGCGGTATGTGATTGTTAATATGAAATATATATAAAAGCGGCTGAAATGCAAACTGACAAAAAAAATCTAGCAGAGGATGGTTTCGATCCATCGACCTCTGGGTTATGGGCCCAGCACGCTTCCGCTGCGCCACTCTGCTTTTGCTCAGTTGTCAAATGTTTAATAAGATACTGTTAAATTAATTAATATAATGGACTATTTGTTACTATTTAATCATTGCGGTTAACGTTACTTTAGGGTGGTAAAGTTAAATTACCTTTACCAGACACCGTGTTTAAATGGTTACTGACGCTAACCATGTTGAAATATATGTTTATTCATTTTTATGAATAATAGCTGAAGAGAGGGGAAACGTCTGAAAGTTTATTATAAAACAGTCGTGAGAAAAAAACATACACGTTACACCCCAGATGGGACTCGAAACCACAATCCCTGGCTTAGGAGGCCAGTGCCTGATCCATTAGGCCACTGGGGCTCCTAAAGAAAATGTCATTCTTGTTCATATTTGTGTGCCTGACTATCGCTAAATACAGAATGAAAGGTAACCCAAAAAAAATTATTAACGCTTTACCTTTTTACCTGTACTGTACTCTGCAAGCTTTTTACGGTCACCTCGGATTTTTCAGTACAGGTTGCAAAAGCAGACAAAAGCAAATAAAAGTATTTCTGAGGGTTTTATACTTTAGATTTTATGGCTAAAAGGTGCCATCCCACAACTTTGCAGTGAATTTAAGAGTATTTAACGAAATGAGAAACGTCAGTTCGATGAAACACTTTTTAATAACTTAAGAATAATAATGCACTAAAACGAAGGTCCCACCGAGATTTGAACTCGGATCGCTGGATTCAGAGTCCAGAGTGCTAACCATTACACCATGGAACCCATATTTACGCCTTGGCCACGTTACTGTAATAAATGCATCATTTTATTATTCGCTTTTTTTTTTTTTTTTTTTTTGTGTGTGTAAGCGTTTCTACTGCGATTGTTTTAATTAGCACTAATCTTGGACTACCTTTCCCAGGGTAACATTACACAGTCCAAGATTGGTTTTAATCGGGCTGTGAAAGCAGCCGAATATGTTTACAATGACTTGGATCCGGGAATCCAGAGCTTTAAAAACTGTAATAAGTCCAGACTAGTTTGGAAAAGCTTGTCTTCGTTCAGACTGTATCACAATCCCCCATCCTTCACTGCTATGACATAATAGTGTTGCATTGAATTACTACTTTTTATAAAGCATGTTATTGTGAAGCATGTTTACTGACGTGCACCTTTTGTTTTTGTGTAGATCGCCTCACCATTACCTACTGTCGAAGCAGTGGCCCTGGAGGCCAGAATGTTAATAAAGGTATGGAAATGGAAGTCTTTGTTAAAATATTCACAAGCATGTTTAATGTACAGGGTGATCAGGAGCACTGTTGTGGGGAAGCATTCTCCACAGAGTTAACTAGACAGGCAACAACATCACAGGTTATAGAGAGTCAGCTACTGTTGTGTTATAGTACATTTTTCACATTCTGTTCTAGTAAACACACAAGCTGAAGTCCGGTTCCACATACAAACAGCTGATTGGATTCCTGAAGATGTGCGACAAAAGAGTATTTCTCAGGTAACATCAATACTAAGATTACATATTCACTGGAGCTGACTGCTAATAACATTGAAGAAATGTGAAAGTTAACTAACAGCTGGTGTGTAAAGGGTACATATTTTAACTTCTAACTGAAATGAAAGCTTAACAAAAAACACCTCTATGAATCTGTGCTATACGATGAAAACATGAATAAAATCAGACATTGGTCTAATTAGTTTGTTATAAGGCTATGATTTTGATGCAGTACTTTTTAGTTCGTTTTACTGGCATGGTGCGGCAAAAAAACAAGAATTCACGGAAAGTTGTCCAAATGTAGGTTTAGCTACATCAACATACACATGAGCTTTTAAATAGTACACCAGAACCAATAATATAAAGACTTGCTTTTGACTGCTGGCAAGTTTAAATGTTACTTTAGAGTACAAAACTTTACCGTCCAGACTTCAGACTCCGACATCATTTCTGGTCAGAGTCGAGGGTCTCAGTGCGACAAATGTTTGAAATTCTCCCTTTCGGGTTCCCTGTTGGTTGAGAGGACGGATGTACCAACGATGTCGCTTTTAAAACCTCTTGATAAGAGCTACAAACTCAGCACATTTACTTTAAATGTATCCAATTTTGCGAATGCAATCTGTATTTAAAGTGTGAACAACAGCTGTGACCACTTTGCGCAGTCAAAAGTGCTGCGACACGACGCGTCCTGTACAGCAAATAGTGAAGCTTCACAGCTTGTAGTTGATTCACCTGCGATAGAAGGAATCTACGTAAGGAATTGATCATTTGACATATACTGGACTATACATTAGGTACATTTCTAACGAGATCACACTGATGTAGAACATATTTCTATATTTAAGT
This sequence comes from Acipenser ruthenus, assembly GCF_902713425.1. Classification (NCBI taxonomy): domain Eukaryota; kingdom Metazoa; phylum Chordata; class Actinopteri; order Acipenseriformes; family Acipenseridae; genus Acipenser; species Acipenser ruthenus. The sequence goes on along the minus strand of NC_081205.1, from coordinate 12,296,609 downwards.
TAAATTATTTTCCTTACCACACCAAAGGAAAAGAGCCTATATCACTTTTTAAAACGCAGAAACATGTACACTGACTTACATTGTATTATTTGATCTGAAATACAAGTTACACAATTAATAAATAAAATCTAAAATAAACAAACGACCACGAAGGGACTCGAACCCTCAATCTTCTGATTCGAAGTCAGACGCCTTATCCATTAGGCCACGCGGTCTTTCACCGAAAGAGAGCGTTTACGTAAATACTTTCATCTATAATTAGCGTAGTTTGTACTACAGTATCAACGAAATATGTTTTCATAACAAAGCAAACAAGTACAGAACTACCACAGTCCCAAAGAGGTACGGTATTAAAAAAGCAGCCTTGTCTGTTATTTTCCTATTGCTGAGTGATGCCCCGCCCCTCGTACTCAGGGCACAAATGGAATTGACTGACGCTTCTGTGAAGTAATGGTTTTATAAACAATACATACCGGTATGTGATTGTTAATATGAAATATATATTAAAGCGGCTGAAATACAAACTGACAAAAAAAAGCTAGCAGAGGATGGTTTCGATCCATCGACCTCTGGGTTATGGGCCCAGCACGCTTCCGCTGCGCCACTCTGCTTTTGCTCAGTTGTCAAATGTTTAATAAGATACTGTTAAATTAATTAATATAATGGACTACTATTTAATCATTAGCGGTTAACGTTACTTTAGGGTGGTAAGGTTAAATTGCCTTTACCAGACACCGTGTTTAAATGGTTACTGACGCTAACCATGTTGAAATATATGTTTATTTATTTTGATGAATAATAGCTGAAGAGAGGGGAAACGTCTGGAAAGTTTATTATAAAACAGTCGTGAGAAAAAAACATACACGTTACACCCCAGATGGGACTCGAAACCACAATGCCTGGCTTAGGAGGCCAGTGCCTGATCCATTAGGCCACTGGGGCTCCTAAAGAAAATGTCATTCTTGTTTATATTTGTGTGCCTGACTATCGCTAAATACAGAATGAAAGGTAACCCAAAAAAAATTATTAACGCTTTACCTTTTTACCTGTACTGTACTCTGCAAGCTTTTTACGGTCACCTCGGATTTTTCAGTACAGGTTGCAAAAGCAGACAAAAGCAAATAAAAGTATTTCTGAGGGTTTTATACTTTAGATTTTATGGCTAAAAGGTGCCATCCCACAACTTTGCAGTGAATTTAAGAGTATTTAATGAACTGAGAAACGTCAGTTCGATGAAACACTTTTTAATAACTTAAGAATAATAATGCACTAAAACGAAGGTCCCACCGAGATTTGAACTCGGATCGCTGGATTCAGAGTCCAGAGTGCTAACCATTACACCATGGAACCCACATTTACGCCTTGGCCACGTAACTGTAATAAATACATCTTTTTTTTTTTTTTTTTTTTTTTTTTTTTTTTTTTGTAAGCGTTTCTACTGCGATTGTTTTAATTAGCACTAATCTTGGACTACCTTACCCAGGGTAACATTACGCAGTCCAAGATTGGTTTTAATCGGGCTGTGAAAGCAGCCGAATATGTTTACAATGACTTGGATCCGGGAATCCAGAGCTTTAAAAACTGTAATAAGTCCAGACTAGTTTGGAAAAGCTTGTCTTCGTTCAGACTGTATCACAATCCCCCATCCTTCACTGCTATGACATAATAGTGTTGCATTGAATTACTACTTTTTATAAAGCATGTTATTGTGAAGCATGTTTACTGACGTGCACCTTTTGTTTTTGTGTAGATCTCCTCACCATTACCTACTGTCGAAGCAGTGGCCCTGGAGCCAGAATGTTAATAAAGGTATGGAAATGGAAGTCTTTGTTAAAATATTCACAAGCATGTTTAATGTACAGGGTGATCAGGAGCACTGTTGTGGGGAAGCATTCTCCACAGAGTTAACTAGACAGGCAACAACATCACAGGTTACAGAGAGTCAGCTACTGTTGTGTTATAGTACATTTTTCGCATTTTGTTCTAGTAAACACACAAGCTGAAGTCCGGTTCCACATACAAACAGCTGATTGGATTCCTGAAGATGCGCGACAAAAGATTATTTCTCAGGTAACATCAATACTAAGATTACATATTCACTGGAGCTGACTGCTAATAACATTGAAGAAATGTGAAAGTTAACTAACAGCTGGTGTGTAAAGGGTAAATATTTTAACTTCTAACTGAAATGAAAGCTTAACAAAAAACACCTCTATGAATCTGTGCTATACGATGAAAACATGAATAAAATCAGACATTGGTCTAATTAGTTTGTTATAAGGCTATGATTTTGATGCAGTACTTTTTAGTTCGTTTTACTGGCAAGGTGCGGCAAAAAAACAAGAATTCACGGAAAGTTGTCCAAATGTAGGTTTAGCTACATCAACATACACAAGAGCTTTTAAATAGTACACCAGAACCAATAATATAAAGACTTGCTTTTGACTGCTGGCAAGTTTAAATGTTACTTTAGAGTACAAAACTTTACCGTCCAGACTTCAGACTCCGACATCATTTCTGGTCAGAGTCGAGGGTCTCAGTGCGACAAATGTTTGAAATTCTCCCTTTCGGGTTCCCTGTTGGTTGAGAGGACGGATGTACCAACGATGTCGCTTTTAAAACCTCTTGATAAGAGGTACAAACTCAGCACATTTACTTTAAATGTAAATGTATCCAATTTTGCGAATGCAATCTGTATTTAAAGTGTGAACAACAGCTGTGACCACTTTGCGCAGTCAAAAGTGCTGCGACACGACGCGTCCCGTACAGCAAATAGTGAAGCTGCACAGCTTGTAGTTGATTCACCTGCGATAGAAGGAATCTACGTAAGGAATTGATCATTTGACATATACTGGACTATACATTAGGTACATTTCTAACGAGATCACACTGATGTAGAACATATTTCTATATTTAAGTTAAATTATTTTCCTTACCACACCAAAGGAAAAGAGCCTATATCACTTTTTAAAACGCAGAAACATGTACACTGACTTACATTGTATTATTTGATCTGAAATACAAGTTACACAATTAATAAATAAAATCTAAAATAAAAAAAACGACCACGAAGGGACTCGACCCCTCAATCTTCTGATTCGAAGTCAGACGCCTTATCCATTAGGCCACGCGGTCTTTCACCGAAAGAGAGCGTTTACGTAAATACTTTCATCTATAATTAGCGTAGTTTGTACTACAGTATCAACGAAATATGTTTTCATAACAAAGCAAACAAGTACAGAACTACCACAGTCCCAAAGAGGTACGGTATTAAAAAAGCAGCCAGTAGCCCCGCCCATACCCTAAAGCTATGTGCTTACCCAATTGGCGCTGCCTCTTGTCTGTTATTTTCCTATTGCTGAGTGATGCCCCGCCCCTCGTACTCAGGGCACAAATGGAATTGACTGACGCTTCTGTGAAGTAATGGTTTTATAAACAATACATACCGGTATGTGATTGTTAATATGAAATATATATTAAAGCGGCTGAAATACAAACTGACAAAAAAAATCTAGCAGAGGATGGTTTCGATCCATCGACCTCTGGGTTATGGGCCCAGCACGCTTCCGCTGCGCCACTCTGCTTTTGCTCAGTTGTCAAATGTTTAATAAGATACTGTTAAATTAATTAATATAATGGACTACTATTTAATCATTAGCGGTTAACGTTACTTTAGGGTGGTAAGGTTAAATTGCCTTTACCAGACACCGTGTTTAAATGGTTACTGACGCTAACCATGTTGAAATATATGTTTATTTATTTTGATGAATAATAGCTGAAGAGAGGGGAAACGTCTGGAAAGTTTATTATAAAACAGTCGTGTGAAAAAAAAAACATACACGTTACACCCCAGATGGGACTCGAACCCACAATCCCTGGCTTAGGAGGCCAGTGCCTTATCCATTAGGCCACTGGGGCTCCTAAAGAAAATGCCGTTCTTGCTCATATTTGTGTGCCAGACTATCGCTAAATACAGAATGGAAGGTAACCCAAAAAAAAAAATTATTAACGCTTTACCTTTTTACCTGTACTGTTCTCTGCAAGCTTTTTATGGTCACCTCGGATTTTTCAGTAGAGGTTGCAAAAGCAGACAAAAGCAAATAAAAGTATTTCTGAGGGTTTTATACTTTAGATTTTATGGCTAAAAGGTGCCATCCCACAACTTTGCAGTGAATTTCTCAGCATTTATTATGATAGAAACGTCAGTTCGACGAAACACTTTTTAATAACTTAAGAATAATAATGCACTGAAACGAAGGTCCCACCGAGATTTGAACTCGGATCGCTGGATTCAGAGTCCAGAGTGCTAACCATTACACCATGGAACCCACATTTACGCCTTGGCCACGTAACTGTAATAAATACATCTTTTTTTTTTTTTTTTTTTTTTTTTTTTTTTTTTTGTAAGCGTTTCTACTGCGATTGTTTTAATTAGCACTAATCTTGGACTACCTTACCCAGGGTAACATTACGCAGTCCAAGATTGGTTTTAATCGGGCTGTGAAAGCAGCCGAATATGTTTACAATGACTTGGATCCGGGAATCCAGAGCTTTAAAAACTGTAATAAGTCCAGACTAGTTTGGAAAAGCTTGTCTTCGTTCAGACTGTATCACAATCCCCCATCCTTCACTGCTATGACATAATAGTGTTGCATTGAATTACTACTTTTTATAAAGCATGTTATTGTGAAGCATGTTTACTGACGTGCACCTTTTGTTTTTGTGTAGATCTCCTCACCATTACCTACTGTCGAAGCAGTGGCCCTGGAGCCAGAATGTTAATAAAGGTATGGAAATGGAAGTCTTTGTTAAAATATTCACAAGCATGTTTAATGTACAGGGTGATCAGGAGCACTGTTGTGGGGAAGCATTCTCCACAGAGTTAACTAGACAGGCAACAACATCACAGGTTACAGAGAGTCAGCTACTGTTGTGTTATAGTACATTTTTCGCATTTTGTTCTAGTAAACACACAAGCTGAAGTCCGGTTCCACATACAAACAGCTGATTGGATTCCTGAAGATGCGCGACAAAAGATTATTTCTCAGGTAACATCAATACTAAGATTACATATTCACTGGAGCTGACTGCTAATAACATTGAAGAAATGTGAAAGTTAACTAACAGCTGGTGTGTAAAGGGTAAATATTTTAACTTCTAACTGAAATGAAAGCTTAACAAAAAACACCTCTATGAATCTGTGCTATACGATGAAAACATGAATAAAATCAGACATTGGTCTAATTAGTTTGTTATAAGGCTATGATTTTGATGCAGTACTTTTTAGTTCGTTTTACTGGCAAGGTGCGGCAAAAAAACAAGAATTCACGGAAAGTTGTCCAAATGTAGGTTTAGCTACATCAACATACACAAGAGCTTTTAAATAGTACACCAGAACCAATAATATAAAGACTTGCTTTTGACTGCTGGCAAGTTTAAATGTTACTTTAGAGTACAAAACTTTACCGTCCAGACTTCAGACTCCGACATCATTTCTGGTCAGAGTCGAGGGTCTCAGTGCGACAAATGTTTGAAATTCTCCCTTTCGGGTTCCCTGTTGGTTGAGAGGACGGATGTACCAACGATGTCGCTTTTAAAACCTCTTGATAAGAGGTACAAACTCAGCACATTTACTTTAAATGTAAATGTATCCAATTTTGCGAATGCAATCTGTATTTAAAGTGTGAGCAACAGCTGTGACCACTTTGCGCAGTCAAAAGTGCTGCGACACGACGCGTCCCGTACAGCAAATAGTGAAGCTGCACAGCTTGTAGTTGATTCATCTGCGATAGAAGAAATCTACGTAAGGAATTGATCATTTGACATATACTGGACTATACATTAGGTACATTTCTAACGAGATCACACTGATGTAGAACATATTTCTATATTTAAGTTAAATTATTTTCCTCACCACACTAAAGGAAAAAGAGTTTATATCACTTTTTAAAACGCAGAAACATGTACACTGACATACATTGTATTATTTGATCTGAAATACAAGTTACACAATTAATAAATAAAATCTAAAATAAAAAAAAAACAACCACGAAGGGACTCGAACCCTCAATCTTCTGATTCGAAGTCATACGCCTTATCCATTAGGCCACGCGGTCTTTCACCGAAAGCGAGCGTTTACGTAAATACTTTACTCTATAATTAGCGTAGTTTGTTCATAACGAAGCAAACAAATACAGCACTACCACAGTCCCAAAGAGGTACGGAATTAAAAAAGCAGCCAGTAGCCCCGCCCATACCCTAAAGCTATGTGCTTACCCAATTGGCGCTGCCTCTTGTCTGTTATTTTCCTATTGCTGAGTGATGCCCCGCCCCTCGTACTCAGGGCACAAATGGAATTGACTGACGCTTCTGTGAAGTAATGGTTTTATAAACAATACATACCGGTATGTGATTGTTAATATGAAATATATATAAAAGCGGCTGAAATGCAAACTGACAAAAAAAATCTAGCAGAGGATGGTTTCGATCCATCGACCTCTGGGTTATGGGCCCAGCACGCTTCCGCTGCGCCACTCTGCTTTTGCTCAGGTGTCAAATGTTTAATAAGATACTGTTAAATTAATTAATATAATGGACTATTTGTTACTATTTAATCATTGCGGTTAACGTTACTTTAGGGTGGTAAAGTTAAATTACCTTTACCAGACACCGTGTTTAAATGGTTACTGACGCTAACCATGTTGAAATATATGTTTATTCATTTTTATGAATAATAGCTGAAGAGAGGGGAAACGTCTGAAAGTTTATTATAAAACAGTCGTGAGAAAAAAACATACACGTTACACCCCAGATGGGACTCGAAACCACAATCCCTGGCTTAGGAGGCCAGTGCCTGATCCATTAGGCCACTGGGGCTCCTAAAGAAAATGTCATTCTTGTTCATATTTGTGTGCCTGACTATCGCTAAATACAGAATGAAAGGTAACCCAAAAAAAATTATTAACGCTTTACCTTTTTACCTGTACTGTACTCTGCAAGCTTTTTACGGTCACCTCGGATTTTTCAGTACAGGTTGCAAAAGCAGACAAAAGCAAATAAAAGTATTTCTGAGGGTTTTATACTTTAGATTTTATGGCTAAAAGGTGCCATCCCACAACTTTGCATTGAATTTAAGAGTATTTAACGAAATGAGAAACGTCAGTTCGATGAAACACTTTTTAATAACTTAAGAATAATAATGCACTAAAACGAAGGTCCCACCGAGATTTGAACTCGGATCGCTGGATTCAGAGTCCAGAGTGCTAACCATTACACCATGGAACCCATATTTACGCCTTGGCCACGTTACTGTAATAAATGCATCATTTTATTATTCGCTTTTTTTTTTTTTTTTTTTTTGTGTGTGTAAGCGTTTCTACTGCGATTGTTTTAATTAGCACTAATCTTGGACTACCTTTCCCAGGGTAACATTACACAGTCCAAGATTGGTTTTAATCGGGCTGTGAAAGCAGCCGAATATGTTTACAATGACTTGGATCCGGGAATCCAGAGCTTTAAAAACTGTAATAAGTCCAGACTAGTTTGGAAAAGCTTGTCTTCGTTCAGACTGTATCACAATCCCCCATCCTTCACTGCTATGACATAATAGTGTTGCATTGAATTACTACTTTTTATAAAGCATGTTATTGTGAAGCATGTTTACTGACGTGCACCTTTTGTTTTTGTGTAGATCGCCTCACCATTACCTACTGTCGAAGCAGTGGCCCTGGAGGCCAGAATGTTAATAAAGGTATGGAAATGGAAGTCTTTGTTAAAATATTCACAAGCATGTTTAATGTACAGGGTGATCAGGAGCACTGTTGTGGGGAAGCATTCTCCACAGAGTTAACTAGACAGGCAACAACATCACAGGTTATAGAGAGTCAGCTACTGTTGTGTTATAGTACATTTTTCACATTCTGTTCTAGTAAACACACAAGCTGAAGTCCGGTTCCACATACAAACAGCTGATTGGATTCCTGAAGATGTGCGACAAAAGAGTATTTCTCAGGTAACATCAATAGTAAGATTACATATTCACTGGAGCTGACTGCTAATAACATTGAAGAAATGTGAAAGTTAACTAACAGCTGGTGTGTAAAGGGTACATATTTTAACTTCTAACTGAAATGAAAGCTTAACAAAAAACACCTCTATGAATCTGTGCTATACGATGAAAACATGAATAAAATCAGACATTGGTCTAATTAGTTTGTTATAAGGCTATGATTTTGATGCAGTACTTTTTAGTTCGTTTTACTGGCAAGGTGCGGCAAAAAAACAAGAATTCACGGAAAGTTGTCCAAATGTAGGTTTAGCTACATCAACATACACATGAGCTTTTAAATAGTACACCAGAACCAATAATATAAAGACTTGCTTTTGACTGCTGGCAAGTTTAAATGTTACTTTAGAGTACAAAACTTTACCGTCCAGACTTCAGACTCCGACATCATTTCTGGTCAGAGTCGAGGGTCTCAGTGCGACAAATGTTTGAAATTCTCCCTTTCGGGTTCCCTGTTGGTTGAGAGGACGGATGTACCAACGATGTCGCTTTTAAAACCTCTTGATAAGAGCTACAAACTCAGCACATTTACTTTAAATGTATCCAATTTTGCGAATGCAATCTGTATTTAAAGTGTGAACAACAGCTGTGACCACTTTGCGCAGTCAAAAGTGCTGCGACACGACGCGTCCCGTACAGCAAATAGTGAAGCTGCACAGCTTGTAGTTGATTCATCTGCGATAGAAAGAATCTACGTAAGGAATTGATCATTTGACATATACTGGACTATACATTAGGTACATTTCTAACGAGATCACACTGATGTAGAACATATTTCTATATTTAAGTTAAATTATTTTCCTTACCACACTAAAGGAAAAAGAGTTTATATCACTTTTTAAAACGCAGAAACATGTACACTGACTTACATTGTATTATTTGATCTGAAATACAAGTTACACAATTAATAAATAAAATCTAAAATAAAAAACCGACCACGAAGGGACTCGAACCCTCAATCTTCTGATTCGAAGTCAGACGCCTTATCCATTAGTCCACGGGGTCTTTCACCGAAAGAGAGCGTTTTCGTAAATACTTTACTCTATAATTAGCGTAGTTTGTTCATAACGAAGCAAACAAATACAGCACTACCACAGTCCCAAAGAGGTACGGAATTAAAAAAGCAGCCAGTAGCCCCGCCCATACCCTAAAGCTATGTGCTTACCCAATTGGCGCTGCCTCTTGTCTGTTATTTTCCTATTGCTGAGTGATGCCCCGCCCCTCGTACTCAGGGCACAAATGGAATTGACTGACGCTTCTGTGAAGTAATGGTTTTATAAACAATACATAGCGGTATGTGATTGTTAATATGAAATATATATAAAAGCGGCTGAAATACAAACTGAAAAAAAATCTAGCAGAGGATGGTTTCGATCCATCGACCTCTGGGTTATGGGCCCAGCACGCTTCCGCTGCGCCACTCTGCTTTTGCTCAGTTGTCAAATGTTTAATAAGATACTGTTAAATTAATTAATATAATGGACTACAGTTTAATCATAGCGGTTAACGTTACTTTAGGGTGGTAAGGTTAAATTGCCTTTACCAGACACCGTGTTTAAATGGTTACTGACGCTAACCATGTTGAAATATATGTTTATTTATTTTGATGAATAATAGCTGAAGAGAGGGGAAACGTCTGGAAAGTTTATTATAAAACAGTCGTGAGAAAAAAAAAACATACACGTTACACCCCAGATGGGACTCGAACCCACAATCCCTGGCTTAGGAGGCCAGTGCCTTATCCATTAGGCCACTGGGGCTCCTAAAGAAAGCGCTGTTCTTGCTCATATTTGTGTGCCTGACTATCGCTAAATAGAGAATGGAAGGTAACCCCCCCAAAAATGATTAACGCTTTACCTTTTTACCTGTACTGTACTCTGCAAGCTTTTTACGGTCACCTCGGACTTTTCAGTACAGGTTGCAAAAGCAGACAAAAGCAAATAAAAGTATTTCTGAGGGTTTTATACTTTAGATTTTATGGCTAAAAGGTGCCATCCCACAACTTTGCAGTGAATTTAAGAGTATTTAATGAACTGAGAAACGTCAGTTCGATGAAACACTTTTTAATAACTTAAGAATAATAATGCACTAAAACGAAGGTCCCACCGAGATTTGAACTCGGATCGCTGGATTCAGAGTCCAGAGTGCTAACCATTACACCATGGAACCCACATTTACGCCTTGGCCACGTAACTGTAATAAATACATCTTTTTTTTTTTTTTTTTTTTTTTTTTTTTTTTTTTTTTTTTTTTTTTTTTTTGTAAGCGTTTCTACTGCGATTGTTTTAATTAGCACTAATCTTGGACTACCTTACCCAGGGTAACATTACGCAGTCCAAGATTGGTTTTAATCGGGCTGTGAAAGCAGCCGAATATGTTTACAATGACTTGGATCCGGGAATCCAGAGCTTTAAAAACTGTAATAAGTCCAGACTAGTTTGGAAAAGCTTGTCTTCGTTCAGACTGTATCACAATCCCCCATCCTTCACTGCTATGACATAATAGTGTTGCATTGAATTACTACTTTTTATAAAGCATGTTATTGTGAAGCATGTTTACTGACGTGCACCTTTTGTTTTTGTGTAGATCTCCTCACCATTACCTACTGTCGAAGCAGTGGCCCTGGAGGCCAGAATGTTAATAAAGGTATGGAAATGGAAGTCTTTGTTAAAATATTCACAAGCATGTTTAATGTACAGGGTGATCAGGAGCACTGTTGTGGGGAAGCATTCTCCACAGAGTTAACTAGACAGGCAACAACATCACAGGTTACAGAGAGTCAGCTACTGTTGTGTTATAGTACATTTTTCGCATTTTGTTCTAGTAAACACACAAGCTGAAGTCCGGTTCCACATACAAACAGCTGATTGGATTCCTGAAGATGCGCGACAAAAGATTATTTCTCAGGTAACATCAATACTAAGATTACATATTCACTGGAGCTGACTGCTAATAACATTGAAGAAATGTGAAAGTTAACTAACAGCTGGTGTGTAAAGGGTAAATATTTTAACTTCTAACTGAAATGAAAGCTTAACAAAAAACACCTCTATGAATCTGTGCTATACGATGAAAACATGAATAAAATCAGACATTGGTCTAATTAGTTTGTTATAAGGCTATGATTTTGATGCAGTACTTTTTAGTTCGTTTTACTGGCAAGGTGCGGCAAAAAAACAAGAATTCACGGAAAGTTGTCCAAATGTAGGTTTAGCTACATCAACATACACAAGAGCTTTTAAATAGTACACCAGAACCAATAATATAAAGACTTGCTTTTGACTGCTGGCAAGTTTAAATGTTACTTTAGAGTACAAAACTTTACCGTCCAGACTTCAGACTCCGACATCATTTCTGGTCAGAGTCGAGGGTCTCAGTGCGACAAATGTTTGAAATTCTCCCTTTTGGGTTCCCTGTTGGTTGAGAGGACGGATGTACCAACGATGTCGCTTTTAAAACCTCTTGATAAGAGGTACAAACTCAGCACATTTACTTTAAATGTAAATGTATCCAATTTTGCGAATGCAATCTGTATTTAAAGTGTGAACAACAGCTGTGACCACTTTGCGCAGTCAAAAGTGCTGCGACACGACGCGTCCCGTACAGCAAATAGTGAAGCTGCACAGCTTGTAGTTGATTCACCTGCGATAGAAGGAATCTACGTAAGGAATTGATCATTTGACATATACTGGACTATACATTAGGTACATTTCTAACGAGATCACACTGATGTAGAACATATTTCTATATTTAAGTTAAATTATTTTCCTTACCACACCAAAGGAAAAGAGCCTATATCACTTTTTAAAACGCAGAAACATGTACACTGACTTACATTGTATTATTTGATCTGAAATACAAGTTACACAATTAATAAATAAAATCTAAAATAAAAAAAACGACCACGAAGGGACTCGAACCCTCAATCTTCTGATTCGAAGTCAGACGCCTTATCCATTAGGCCACGCGGTCTTTCACCGAAAGAGAGCGTTTACGTAAATACTTTCATCTATAATTAGCGTAGTTTGTACTACAGTATCAACGAAATATGTTTTCATAACAAAGCAAACAAGTACAGAACTACCACAGTCCCAAAGAGGTACGGTATTAAAAAAGCAGCCAGTAGCCCCGCCCATACCCTAAAGCTATGTGCTTACCCAATTGGCGCTGCCTCTTGTCTGTTATTTTCCTATTGCTGAGTGATGCCCCGCCCCTCGTACTCAGGGCACAAATGGAATTGACTGACGCTTCTGTGAAGTAATGGTTTTATAAACAATACATACCGGTATGTGATTGTTAATATGAAATATATATTAAAGCGGCTGAAATACAAACTGACAAAAAAAATCTAGCAGAGGATGGTTTCGATCCATCGACCTCTGGGTTATGGGCCCAGCACGCTTCCGCTGCGCCACTCTGCTTTTGCTCAGTTGTCAAATGTTTAATAAGATACTGTTAAATTAATTAATATAATGGACTACTATTTAATCATTAGCGGTTAACGTTACTTTAGGGTGGTAAGGTTAAATTGCCTTTACCAGACACCGTGTTTAAATGGTTACTGACGCTAACCATGTTGAAATATATGTTTATTTATTTTGATGAATAATAGCTGAAGAGAGGGGAAACGTCTGGAAAGTTTATTATAAAACAGTCGTGTGAAAAAAAAAACATACACGTTACACCCCAGATGGGACTCGAACCCACAATCCCTGGTTTAGGAGGCCAGTGCCTTATCCATTAGGCCACTGGGGCTCCTAAAGAAAATGCCGTTCTTGCTCATATTTGTGTGCCAGACTATCGCTAAATACAGAATGGAAGGTAACCCAAAAAAAAAAATTATTAACGCTTTACCTTTTTACCTGTACTGTTCTCTGCAAGCTTTTTATGGTCACCTCGGATTTTTCAGTAGAGGTTGCAAAAGCAGACAAAAGCAAATAAAAGTATTTCTGAGGGTTTTATACTTTAGATTTTATGGCTAAAAGGTGCCATCCCACAACTTTGCAGTGAATTTCTCAGCATTTATTATGATAGAAACGTCAGTTCGACGAAACACTTTTTAATAACTTAAGAATAATAATGCACTGAAACGAAGGTCCCACCGAGATTTGAACTCGGATCGCTGGATTCAGAGTCCAGAGTGCTAACCATTACACCATGGAACCCACATTTACGCCTTGGCCACGTAACTGTAATAAATACATCTTTTTTTTTTTTTTTTTTTTTTTTTTTTTTTGTAAGCGTTTCTACTGCGATTGTTTTAATTAGCACTAATCTTGGACTACCTTACCCAGGGTAACATTACGCAGTCCAAGATTGGTTTTAATCGGGCTGTGAAAGCAGCCGAATATGTTTACAATGACTTGGATCCGGGAATCCAGAGCTTTAAAAACTGTAATAAGTCCAGACTAGTTTGGAAAAGCTTGTCTTCGTTCAGACTGTATCACAATCCCCCATCCTTCACTGCTATGACATAATAGTGTTGCATTGAATTACTACTTTTTATAAAGCATGTTATTGTGAAGCATGTTTACTGACGTGCACCTTTTGTTTTTGTGTAGATCTCCTCACCATTACCTACTGTCGAAGCAGTGGCCCTGGAGCCAGAATGTTAATAAAGGTATGGAAATGGAAGTCTTTGTTAAAATATTCACAAGCATGTTTAATGTACAGGGTGATCAGGAGCACTGTTGTGGGGAAGCATTCTCCACAGAGTTAACTAGACAGGCAACAACATCACAGGTTACAGAGAGTCAGCTACTGTTGTGTTATAGTACATTTTTCGCATTTTGTTCTAGTAAACACACAAGCTGAAGTCCGGTTCCACATACAAACAGCTGATTGGATTCCTGAAGATGCGCGACAAAAGATTATTTCTCAGGTAACATCAATACTAAGATTACATATTCACTGGAGCTGACTGCTAATAACATTGAAGAAATGTGAAAGTTAACTAACAGCTGGTGTGTAAAGGGTAAATATTTTAACTTCTAACTGAAATGAAAGCTTAACAAAAAACACCTCTATGAATCTGTGCTATACGATGAAAACATGAATAAAATCAGACATTGGTCTAATTAGTTTGTTATAAGGCTATGATTTTGATGCAGTACTTTTTAGTTCGTTTTACTGGCAAGGTGCGGCAAAAAAACAAGAATTCACGGAAAGTTGTCCAAATGTAGGTTTAGCTACATCAACATACACAAGAGCTTTTAAATAGTACACCAGAACCAATAATATAAAGACTTGCTTTTGACTGCTGGCAAGTTTAAATGTTACTTTAGAGTACAAAACTTTACCGTCCAGACTTCAGACTCCGACATCATTTCTGGTCAGAGTCGAGGGTCTCAGTGCGACAAATGTTTGAAATTCTCCCTTTCGGGTTCCCTGTTGGTTGAGAGGACGGATGTACCAACGATGTCGCTTTTAAAACCTCTTGATAAGAGGTACAAACTCAGCACATTTACTTTAAATGTAAATGTATCCAATTTTGCGAATGCAATCTGTATTTAAAGTGTGAACAACAGCTGTGACCACTTTGCGCAGTCAAAAGTGCTGCGACACGACGCGTCCCGTACAGCAAATAGTGAAGCTGCACAGCTTGTAGTTGATTCACCTGCGATAGAAGGAATCTACGTAAGGAATTGATCATTTGACATATACTGGACTATACATTAGGTACATTTCTAACGAGATCACACTGATGTAGAACATATTTCTATATTTAAGTTAAATTATTTTCCTTACCACACCAAAGGAAAAGAGCCTATATCACTTTTTAAAACGCAGAAACATGTACACTGACTTACATTGTATTATTTGATCTGAAATACAAGTTACACAATTAATAAATAAAATCTAAAATAAAAAAAACGACCACGAAGGGACTCGAACCCTCAATCTTCTGATTCGAAGTCAGACGCCTTATCCATTAGGCCACGCGGTCTTTCACCGAAAGAGAGCGTTTACGTAAATACTTTCATCTATAATTAGCGTAGTTTGTACTACAGTATCAACGAAATATGTTTTCATAACAAAGCAAACAAGTACAGAACTACCACAGTCCCAAAGAGGTACGGTATTAAAAAAGCAGCCAGTAGCCCCGCCCATACCCTAAAGCTATGTGCTTACCCAATTGGCGCTGCCTCTTGTCTGTTATTTTCCTATTGCTGAGTGATGCCCCGCCCCTCGTACTCAGGGCACAAATGGAATTGACTGACGCTTCTGTGAAGTAATGGTTTTATAAACAATACATACCGGTATGTGATTGTTAATATGAAATATATATTAAAGCGGCTGAAATACAAACTGACAAAAAAAATCTAGCAGAGGATGGTTTCGATCCATCGACCTCTGGGTTATGGGCCCAGCACGCTTCCGCTGCGCCACTCTGCTTTTGCTCAGTTGTCAAATGTTTAATAAGATACTGTTAAATTAATTAATATAATGGACTACTATTTAATCATTAGCGGTTAACGTTACTTTAGGGTGGTAAGGTTAAATTGCCTTTACCAGACACCGTGTTTAAATGGTTACTGACGCTAACCATGTTGAAATATATGTTTATTTATTTTGATGAATAATAGCTGAAGAGAGGGGAAACGTCTGGAAAGTTTATTATAAAACAGTCGTGTGAAAAAAAAAACATACACGTTACACCCCAGATGGGACTCGAACCCACAATCCCTGGCTTAGGAGGCCAGTGCCTTGTCCATTAGGCCACTGGGGCTCCTAAAGAAAATGCCGTTCTTGCTCATATTTGTGTGCCAGACTATCGCTAAATACAGAATGGAAGGTAACCCAAAAAAAAAAATTATTAACGCTTTACCTTTTTACCTGTACTGTTCTCTGCAAGCTTTTTATGGTCACCTCGGATTTTTCAGTAGAGGTTGCAAAAGCAGACAAAAGCAAATAAAAGTATTTCTGAGGGTTTTATACTTTAGATTTTATGGCTAAAAGGTGCCATCCCACAACTTTGCAGTGAATTTCTCAGCATTTATTATGATAGAAACGTCAGTTCGACGAAACACTTTTTAATAACTTAAGAATAATAATGCACTGAAACGAAGGTCCCACCGAGATTTGAACTCGGATCGCTGGATTCAGAGTCCAGAGTGCTAACCATTACACCATGGAACCCACATTTACGCCTTGGCCACGTAACTGTAATAAATACATCTTTTTTTTTTTTTTTTTTTTTTTTTTTTTTTGTAAGCGTTTCTACTGCGATTGTTTTAATTAGCACTAATCTTGGACTACCTTACCCAGGGTAACATTACGCAGTCCAAGATTGGTTTTAATCGGGCTGTGAAAGCAGCCGAATATGTTTACAATGACTTGGATCCGGGAATCCAGAGCTTTAAAAACTGTAATAAGTCCAGACTAGTTTGGAAAAGCTTGTCTTCGTTCAGACTGTATCACAATCCCCCATCCTTCACTGCTATGACATAATAGTGTTGCATTGAATTACTACTTTTTATAAAGCATGTTATTGTGAAGCATGTTTACTGACGTGCACCTTTTGTTTTTGTGTAGATCTCCTCACCATTACCTACTGTCGAAGCAGTGGCCCTGGAGCCAGAATGTTAATAAAGGTATGGAAATGGAAGTCTTTGTTAAAATATTCACAAGCATGTTTAATGTACAGGGTGATCAGGAGCACTGTTGTGGGGAAGCATTCTCCACAGAGTTAACTAGACAGGCAACAACATCACAGGTTACAGAGAGTCAGCTACTGTTGTGTTATAGTACATTTTTCGCATTTTGTTCTAGTAAACACACAAGCTGAAGTCCGGTTCCACATACAAACAGCTGATTGGATTCCTGAAGATGCGCGACAAAAGATTATTTCTCAGGTAACATCAATACTAAGATTACATATTCACTGGAGCTGACTGCTAATAACATTGAAGAAATGTGAAAGTTAACTAACAGCTGGTGTGTAAAGGGTAAATATTTTAACTTCTAACTGAAATGAAAGCTTAACAAAAAACACCTCTATGAATCTGTGCTATACGATGAAAACATGAATAAAATCAGACATTGGTCTAATTAGTTTGTTATAAGGCTATGATTTTGATGCAGTACTTTTTAGTTCGTTTTACTGGCAAGGTGCGGCAAAAAAACAAGAATTCACGGAAAGTTGTCCAAATGTAGGTTTAGCTACATCAACATACACAAGAGCTTTTAAATAGTACACCAGAACCAATAATATAAAGACTTGCTTTTGACTGCTGGCAAGTTTAAATGTTACTTTAGAGTACAAAACTTTACCGTCCAGACTTCAGACTCCGACATCATTTCTGGTCAGAGTCGAGGGTCTCAGTGCGACAAATGTTTGAAATTCTCCCTTTCGGGTTCCCTGTTGGTTGAGAGGACGGATGTACCAACGATGTCGCTTTTAAAACCTCTTGATAAGAGGTACAAACTCAGCACATTTACTTTAAATGTAAATGTATCCAATTTTGCGAATGCAATCTGTATTTAAAGTGTGAGCAACAGCTGTGACCACTTTGCGCAGTCAAAAGTGCTGCGACACGACGCGTCCCGTACAGCAAATAGTGAAGCTGCACAGCTTGTAGTTGATTCATCTGCGATAGAAGAAATCTACGTAAGGAATTGATCATTTGACATATACTGGACTATACATTAGGTACATTTCTAACGAGATCACACTGATGTAGAACATATTTCTATATTTAAGTTAAATTATTTTCCTCACCACACTAAAGGAAAAAGAGTTTATATCACTTTTTAAAACGCAGAAACATGTACACTGACATACATTGTATTATTTGATCTGAAATACAAGTTACACAATTAATAAATAAAATCTAAAATAAAAAAAAACAACCACGAAGGGACTCGAACCCTCAATCTTCTGATTCGAAGTCATACGCCTTATCCATTAGGCCACGCGGTCTTTCACCGAAAGAGAGCGTTTACGTAAATACTTTACTCTATAATTAGCGTAGTTTGTTCATAACGAAGCAAACAAATACAGCACTACCACAGTCCCAAAGAGGTACGGAATTAAAAAAGCAGCCAGTAGCCCCGCCCATACCCTAAAGCTATGTGCTTACCCAATTGGCGCTGCCTCTTGTCTGTTATTTTCCTATTGCTGAGTGATGCCCCGCCCCTCGTACTCAGGGCACAAATGGAATTGACTGACGCTTCTGTGAAGTAATGGTTTTATAAACAATACATACCGGTATGTGATTGTTAATATGAAATATATATAAAAGCGGCTGAAATGCAAACTGACAAAAAAAATCTAGCAGAGGATGGTTTCGATCCATCGACCTCTGGGTTATGGGCCCAGCACGCTTCCGCTGCGCCACTCTGCTTTTGCTCAGTTGTCAAATGTTTAATAAGATACTGTTAAATTAATTAATATAATGGACTATTTGTTACTATTTAATCATTGCGGCTAACGTTACTTTAGGGTGGTAAAGTTAAATTACCTTTACCAGACACCGTGTTTAAATGGTTACTGACGCTAACCATGTTGAAATATATGTTTATTCATTTTTATGAATAATAGCTGAAGAGAGGGGAAACGTCTGAAAGTTTATTATAAAACAGTCGTGAGAAAAAAACATACACGTTACACCCCAGATGGGACTCGAAACCACAATCCCTGGCTTAGGAGGCCAGTGCCTGATCCATTAGGCCACTGGGGCTCCTAAAGAAAATGTCATTCTTGTTCATATTTGTGTGCCTGACTATCGCTAAATACAGAATGAAAGGTAACCCAAAAAAAATTATTAACGCTTTACCTTTTTACCTGTACTGTACTCTGCAAGCTTTTTACGGTCACCTCGGATTTTTCAGTACAGGTTGCAAAAGCAGACAAAAGCAAATAAAAGTATTTCTGAGGGTTTTATACTTTAGATTTTATGGCTAAAAGGTGCCATCCCACAACTTTGCATTGAATTTAAGAGTATTTAACGAAATGAGAAACGTCAGTTCGATGAAACACTTTTTAATAACTTAAGAATAATAATGCACTAAAACGAAGGTCCCACCGAGATTTGAACTCGGATCGCTGGATTCAGAGTCCAGAGTGCTAACCATTACACCATGGAACCCATATTTACGCCTTGGCCACGTTACTGTAATAAATGCATCATTTTATTATTCGCTTTTTTTTTTTTTTTTTTTTTTTTGTGTGTGTAAGCGTTTCTACTGCGATTGTTTTAATTAGCACTAATCTTGGACTACCTTTACCAGGGTAACATTACACAGTCCAAGATTGGTTTTAATCGGGCTGTGAAAGCAGCCGAATATGTTTACAATGACTTGGATCCGGGAATCCAGAGCTTTAAAAACTGTAATAAGTCCAGACTAGTTTGGAAAAGCTTGTCTTCGTTCAGACTGTATCACAATCCCCCATCCTTCACTGCTATGACATAATAGTGTTGCATTGAATTACTACTTTTTATAAAGCATGTTATTGTGAAGCATGTTTACTGACGTGCACCTTTTGTTTTTGTGTAGATCGCCTCACCATTACCTACTGTCGAAGCAGTGGCCCTGGAGGCCAGAATGTTAATAAAGGTATGGAAATGGAAGTCTTTGTTAAAATATTCACAAGCATGTTTAATGTACAGGGTGATCAGGAGCACTGTTGTGGGGAAGCATTCTCCACAGAGTTAACTAGACAGGCAACAACATCACAGGTTATAGAGAGTCAGCTACTGTTGTGTTATAGTACATTTTTCACATTCTGTTCTAGTAAACACACAAGCTGAAGTCCGGTTCCACATACAAACAGCTGATTGGATTCCTGAAGATGTGCGACAAAAGAGTATTTCTCAGGTAACATCAATACTAAGATTACATATTCACTGGAGCTGACTGCTAATAACATTGAAGAAATGTGAAAGTTAACTAACAGCTGGTGTGTAAAGGGTACATATTTTAACTTCTAACTGAAATGAAAGCTTAACAAAAAACACCTCTATGAATCTGTGCTATACGATGAAAACATGAATAAAATCAGACATTGGTCTAATTAGTTTGTTATAAGGCTATGATTTTGATGCAGTACTTTTTAGTTCGTTTTACTGGCAAGGTGCGGCAAAAAAACAAGAATTCACGGAAAGTTGTCCAAATGTAGGTTTAGCTACATCAACATACACATGAGCTTTTAAATAGTACACCAGAACCAATAATATAAAGACTTGCTTTTGACTGCTGGCAAGTTTAAATGTTACTTTAGAGTACAAAACTTTACCGTCCAGACTTCAGACTCCGACATCATTTCTGGTCAGAGTCGAGGGTCTCAGTGCGACAAATGTTTGAAATTCTCCCTTTCGGGTTCCCTGTTGGTTGAGAGGACGGATGTACCAACGATGTCGCTTTTAAAACCTCTTGATAAGAGCTACAAACTCAGCACATTTACTTTAAATGTATCCAATTTTGCGAATGCAATCTGTATTTAAAGTGTGAACAACAGCTGTGACCACTTTGCGCAGTCAAAAGTGCTGCGACACGACGCGTCCCGTACAGCAAATAGTGAAGCTGCACAGCTTGTAGTTGATTCATCTGCGATAGAAAGAATCTACGTAAGGAATTGATCATTTGACATATACTGGACTATACATTAGGTACATTTCTAACGAGATCACACTGATGTAGAACATATTTCTATATTTAAGTTAAATTATTTTCCTTACCACACTAAAGGAAAAAGAGTTTATATCACTTTTTAAAACGCAGAAACATGTACACTGACTTACATTGTATTATTTGATCTGAAATACAAGTTACACAATTAATAAATAAAATCTAAAATAAAAAACCGACCACGAAGGGACTCGAACCCTCAATCTTCTGATTCGAAGTCAGACGCCTTATCCATTAGGCCACGCGGTCTTTCACCGAAAGAGAGCGTTTTCGTAAATACTTTACTCTATAATTAGCGTAGTTTGTTCATAACGAAGCAAACAAATACAGCACTACCACAGTCCCAAAGAGGTACGGAATTAAAAAAGCAGCCAGTAGCCCCGCCCATACCCTAAAGCTATGTGCTTACCCAATTGGCGCTGCCTCTTGTCTGTTATTTTCCTATTGCTGAGTGATGCCCCGCCCCTCGTACTCAGGGCACAAATGGAATTGACTGACGCTTCTGTGAAGTAATGGTTTTATAAACAATACATAGCGGTATGTGATTGTTAATATGAAATATATATAAAAGCGGCTGAAATACAAACTGAAAAAAAATCTAGCAGAGGATGGTTTCGATCCATCGACCTCTGGGTTATGGGCCCAGCACGCTTCCGCTGCGCCACTCTGCTTTTGCTCAGTTGTCAAATGTTTAATAAGATACTGTTAAATTAATTAATATAATGGACTACAGTTTAATCATAGCGGTTAACGTTACTTTAGGGTGGTAAGGTTAAATTGCCTTTACCAGACACCGTGTTTAAATGGTTACTGACGCTAACCATGTTGAAATATATGTTTATTTATTTTGATGAATAATAGCTGAAGAGAGGGGAAACGTCTGGAAAGTTTATTATAAAACAGTCGTGAGAAAAAAAAAACATACACGTTACACCCCAGATGGGACTCGAACCCACAATCCCTGGCTTAGGAGGCCAGTGCCTTATCCATTAGGCCACTGGGGCTCCTAAAGAAAGCGCTGTTCTTGCTCATATTTGTGTGCCTGACTATCGCTAAATAGAGAATGGAAGGTAACCCCCCCAAAAATGATTAACGCTTTACCTTTTTACCTGTACTGTACTCTGCAAGCTTTTTACGGTCACCTCGGACTTTTCAGTACAGGTTGCAAAAGCAGACAAAAGCAAATAAAAGTATTTCTGAGGGTTTTATACTTTAGATTTTATGGCTAAAAGGTGCCATCCCACAACTTTGCATTGAATTTAAGAGTATTTAACGAAATGAGAAACGTCAGTTCGATGAAACACTTTTTAATAACTTAAGAATAATAATGCACTAAAACGAAGGTCCCACCGAGATTTGAACTCGGATCGCTGGATTCAGAGTCCAGAGTGCTAACCATTACACCATGGAACCCATATTTACGCCTTGGCCACGTTACTGTAATAAATGCATCATTTTATTATTCGCTTTTTTTTTTTTTTTTTTTTTTTGTGTGTGTAAGCGTTTCTACTGCGATTGTTTTAATTAGCACTAATCTTGGACTACCTTTCCCAGGGTAACATTACACAGTCCAAGATTGGTTTTAATCGGGCTGTGAAAGCAGCCGAATATGTTTACAATGACTTGGATCCGGGAATCCAGAGCTTTAAAAACTGTAATAAGTCCAGACTAGTTTGGAAAAGCTTGTCTTCGTTCAGACTGTATCACAATCCCCCATCCTTCACTGCTATGACATAATAGTGTTGCATTGAATTACTACTTTTTATAAAGCATGTTATTGTGAAGCATGTTTACTGACGTGCACCTTTTGTTTTTGTGTAGATCGCCTCACCATTACCTACTGTCGAAGCAGTGGCCCTGGAGGCCAGAATGTTAATAAAGGTATGGAAATGGAAGTCTTTGTTAAAATATTCACAAGCATGTTTAATGTACAGGGTGATCAGGAGCACTGTTGTGGGGAAGCATTCTCCACAGAGTTAACTAGACAGGCAACAACATCACAGGTTATAGAGAGTCAGCTACTGTTGTGTTATAGTACATTTTTCACATTCTGTTCTAGTAAACACACAAGCTGAAGTCCGGTTCCACATACAAACAGCTGATTGGATTCCTGAAGATGTGCGACAAAAGAGTATTTCTCAGGTAACATCAATACTAAGATTACATATTCACTGGAGCTGACTGCTAATAACATTGAAGAAATGTGAAAGTTAACTAACAGCTGGTGTGTAAAGGGTACATATTTTAACTTCTAACTGAAATGAAAGCTTAACAAAAAACACCTCTATGAATCTGTGCTATACGATGAAAACATGAATAAAATCAGACATTGGTCTAATTAGTTTGTTATAAGGCTATGATTTTGATGCAGTACTTTTTAGTTCGTTTTACTGGCAAGGTGCGGCAAAAAAACAAGAATTCACGGAAAGTTGTCCAAATGTAGGTTTAGCTACATCAACATACACATGAGCTTTTAAATAGTACACCAGAACCAATAATATAAAGACTTGCTTTTGACTGCTGGCAAGTTTAAATGTTACTTTAGAGTACAAAACTTTACCGTCCAGACTTCAGACTCCGACATCATTTCTGGTCAGAGTCGAGGGTCTCAGTGCGACAAATGTTTGAAATTCTCCCTTTCGGGTTCCCTGTTGGTTGAGAGGACGGATGTACCAACGATGTCGCTTTTAAAACCTCTTGATAAGAGCTACAAACTCAGCACATTTACTTTAAATGTATCCAATTTTGCGAATGCAATCTGTATTTAAAGTGTGAACAACAGCTGTGACCACTTTGCGCAGTCAAAAGTGCTGCGACACGACGCGTCCCGTACAGCAAATAGTGAAGCTGCACAGCTTGTAGTTGATTCATCTGCGATAGAAAGAATCTACGTAAGGAATTGATCATTTGACATATACTGGACTATACATTAGGTACATTTCTAACGAGATCACACTGATGTAGAACATATTTCTATATTTAAGTTAAATTATTTTCCTTACCACACTAAAGGAAAAAGAGTTTATATCACTTTTTAAAACGCAGAAACATGTACACTGACTTACATTGTATTATTTGATCTGAAATACAAGTTACACAATTAATAAATAAAATCTAAAATAAAAAACCGACCACGAAGGGACTCGAACCCTCAATCTTCTGATTCGAAGTCAGACGCCTTATCCATTAGGCCACGCGGTCTTTCACCGAAAGAGAGCGTTTTCGTAAATACTTTACTCTATAATTAGCGTAGTTTGTTCATAACGAAGCAAACAAATACAGCACTACCACAGTCCCAAAGAGGTACGGAATTAAAAAAGCAGCCAGTAGCCCCGCCCATACCCTAAAGCTATGTGCTTACCCAATTGGCGCTGCCTCTTGTCTGTTATTTTCCTATTGCTGAGTGATGCCCCGCCCCTCGTACTCAGGGCACAAATGGAATTGACTGACGCTTCTGTGAAGTAATGGTTTTATAAACAATACATAGCGGTATGTGATTGTTAATATGAAATATATATAAAAGCGGCTGAAATACAAACTGAAAAAAAATCTAGCAGAGGATGGTTTCGATCCATCGACCTCTGGGTTATGGGCCCAGCACGCTTCCGCTGCGCCACTCTGCTTTTGCTCAGTTGTCAAATGTTTAATAAGATACTGTTAAATTAATTAATATAATGGACTACAGTTTAATCATAGCGGTTAACGTTACTTTAGGGTGGTAAGGTTAAATTGCCTTTACCAGACACCGTGTTTAAATGGTTACTGACGCTAACCATGTTGAAATATATGTTTATTTATTTTGATGAATAATAGCTGAAGAGAGGGGAAACGTCTGGAAAGTTTATTATAAAACAGTCGTGAGAAAAAAAAAAACATACACGTTACACCCCAGATGGGACTCGAACCCACAATCCCTGGCTTAGGAGGCCAGTGCCTTATCCATTAGGCCACTGGGGCTCCTAAAGAAAGCGCTGTTCTTGCTCATATTTGTGTGCCTGACTATCGCTAAATAGAGAATGGAAGGTAACCCCCCCAAAAATGATTAACGCTTTACCTTTTTACCTGTACTGTACTCTGCAAGCTTTTTACGGTCACCTCGGACTTTTCAGTACAGGTTGCAAAAGCAGACAAAAGCAAATAAAAGTATTTCTGAGGGTTTTATACTTTAGATTTTATGGCTAAAAGGTGCCATCCCACAACTTTGCAGTGAATTTCTCAGCATTTATTATGATAGAAACGTCAGTTCGACGAAACACTTTTTAATAACTTAAGAATAATAATACACTAAAACGAAGGTCCCACCGAGATTTGAACTCGGATCGCTGGATTCAGAGTCCAGAGTGCTAACCATTACACCATGGAACCCATATTTACGCCTTGGCCACGTTACTGTAATAAATGCATCATTTTATTATTCGCTTTTTTTTTTGTTTGTGTAAGCGTTTCTACTGCGATTGTTTTAATTAGCACTAATCTTGGACTACCTTTCACAGGGTAACATTACACAGTCCAAGATTGGTTTTAATCGGGCTGTGAAAGCAGCCGAATATGTTTACAATGACTTGGATCCGGGAATCCAGAACTTTAAAAACTGTAATAAGTCCAGACTAGTTTGGAAAAGCTTGTCTTCGTTCAGAATGTATCACAATCCCCCATCCTTCACTGCTATGACATAATAGTGTTGCATTGAATTACTACTTTTTATAAAGCATGTTATTGTGAAGCATGTTTACTGACGTGCACCTTTTGTTTTTGTGTAGATCGCCTCACCATTACCTACTGTCGAAGCAGTGGCCCTGTGGGCCAGAATGTTAATAAAGGTATGGAAATGGAAGTCTTTGTTAAAATATTCACAAGCATGTTTAATGTACAGGGTGATCAGGAGCACTGTTGTGGGGAAGCATTCTCCACAGAGTTAACTAGACAGGCAACAACATCACAGGTTATAGAGAGTCAGCTACTGTTGTGTTATAGTACATTTTTCACATTTTGTTCTAGTAAACACACAAGCTGAAGTCCGGTTCCACATACAAACAGCTGATTGGATTCCTGAAGATGTGCGACAAAAGATTATTTCTCAGGTAACATCAATAGTAAGATTACATATTCACTGGAGCTGACTGCTAATAACATTGAAGAAATGTGAAAGTTAACTAACAGCTGGTGTGTAAAGGGTACATATTTTAACTTCTAACTGAAATGAAAGCTTAACAAAAAACACCTCTATGAATCTGTGCTATACGATGAAAACATGAATAAAATCAGACATTGGTCTAATTAGTTTGTTATAAGGCTATGATTTTGATGCAGTACTTTTTAGTTCGTTTTACTGGCAAGGTGCGGCAAAAAAACAAGAATTCACGGAAAGTTGTCCAAATGTAGGTTTAGCTACATCAACATACACATGAGCTTTTAAATAGTACACCAGAACCAATAATATAAAGACTTGCTTTTGACTGCTGGCAAGTTTAAATGTTACTTTAGAGTACAAAACTTTACCGTACAGACTTGAGACTCCGACATCATTTCTGGTCAGAGTCGAGGGTCTCAGTGCGACAAATGTTTGAAATTCTCCCTTTCGGGTTTCCCTGTTGGTTGAGAAGACGGATGTACCAACGATGTCGCTTTTAAAACCTCTTGATAAGAGCTACAAACTCAGCACATTTACTTTAAATGTATCCAATTTTGCGAATGCAATCTGTATTTAAAGTGTGAACAACAGCTGTGACCACTTTGCGCAGTCAAAAGTGCTGCGACACGACGCGTCCCGTACAGCAAATAGTGAAGCTGCACAGCTTGTAGTTGATTCATCTGCGATAGAAGAAATCTACGTAAGGAATTGATCATTTGACATATACTGGACTATACATTAGGTACATTTCTAACGAGATCACACTGATGTAGAACATATTTCTATATTTAAGTTAAATTATTTTCCTTACAACACTAAAGGAAAAAGAGTTTATATCACTTTTTAAAACGCAGAAACATGTACACTGACTTACATTGTATTATTTGATCTGAAATACAAGTTACACAATTAATAAATAAAATCTAAAATAAAAAACCGACCACGAAGGGACTCGAACCCTCAATCTTCTGATTCGAAGTCAGACGTCTTATCCATTAGGCCACGCGGTCTTTCACCCAAAGAGAGCGTTTACGTAAATACTTTATTCTATAATTAGCGTAGTTTGTTCATAACGAAGCAAACAAATACAGCACTACCACAGTCCCAAAGAGGTACGGAATTAAAAAAGCAGCCAGTAGCCCCGCCCATACCCTAAAGCTATGTGCTTACCCAATTGGCGCTGCCTCTTGTCTGTTATTTTCCTATTGCTGAGTGATGCCCCGCCCCTCGTACTCAGGGCACAAATGGAATTGACTGACGCTTCTGTGAAGTAATGGTTTTATAAACAATACATACCGGTATGTGATTGTTAATATGAAATATATATAAAAGCGGCTGAAATGCAAACTGACAAAAAAAATCTAGCAGAGGATGGTTTCGATCCATCTACCTCTGGGTTATGGGCCCAGCACGCTTCCGCTGCGCCACTCTGCTTTTGCTCAGTTGTCAAATGTTTAATAAGATACTGTTAAATTAATTAATATAATGGACTGTTACTATTTAATCATTGCGGTTAACGTTACTTTAGGGTGGTAAAGTTAAATTACCTTTACCAGACACCGTGTTTAAATGGTTACTGACGCTAACCATGTTGAAATATATGTTTATTCATTTTTATGAATAATAGCTGAAGAGAGGGGAAACGTCTGGAAAGTTTATTATAAAACAGTCGTGAGAAAAAAACATACACGTTACACCCCAGATGGGACTCGAAACCACAATCCCTGGCTTAGGAGGCCAGTGCCTGATCCATTAGGCCACTGGGGCTCCTAAAGAAAATGTCATTCTTGTTCATATTTGTGTGCCTGACTATCGCTAAATACAGAATGAAAGGTAACCCAAAAAAAATTATTAACGCTTTACCTTTTTACCTGTACTGTACTCTGCAAGCTTTTTACGGTCACCTCGGATTTTTCAGTACAGGTTGCAAAAGCAGACAAAAGCAAATAAAAGTATTTCTGAGGGTTTTATACTTTAGATTTTATGGCTAAAAGGTGCCATCCCACAACTTTGCAGTGAATTTAAGAGTATTTAATGAACTGAGAAACGTCAGTTCGATGAAACACTTTTTAATAACTTAAGAATAATAATGCACTAAAACGAAGGTCCCACCGAGATTTGAACTCGGATCGCTGGATTCAGAGTCCAGAGTGCTAACCATTACACCATGGAACCCACATTTACGCCTTGGCCACGTAACTGTAATAAATACATCTTTTTTTTTTTTTTTTTTTTTTTTTGTAAGCGTTTCTACTGCGATTGTTTTAATTAGCACTAATCTTGGACTACCTTACCCAGGGTAACATTACGCAGTCCAAGATTGGTTTTAATCGGGCTGTGAAAGCAGCCGAATATGTTTACAATGACTTGGATCCGGGAATCCAGAGCTTTAAAAACTGTAATAAGTCCAGACTAGTTTGGAAAAGCTTGTCTTCGTTCAGACTGTATCACAATCCCCCATCCTTCACTGCTATGACATAATAGTGTTGCATTGAATTACTACTTTTTATAAAGCATGTTATTGTGAAGCATGTTTACTGACGTGCACCTTTTGTTTTTGTGTAGATCTCCTCACCATTACCTACTGTCGAAGCAGTGGCCCTGGAGGCCAGAATGTTAATAAAGGTATGGAAATGGAAGTCTTTGTTAAAATATTCACAAGCATGTTTAATGTACAGGGTGATCAGGAGCACTGTTGTGGGGAAGCATTCTCCACAGAGTTAACAAGACAGGCAACAACATCACAGGTTACAGAGAGTCAGCTACTGTTGTGTTATAGTACATTTTTCGCATTTTGTTCTAGTAAACACACAAGCTGAAGTCCGGTTCCACATACAAACAGCTGGTTGGATTCCTGAAGATGCGCGACAAAAGATTATTTCTCAGGTAACATCAATACTAAGATTACATATTCACTGGAGCTGACTGCTAATAACATTGAAGAAATGTGAAAGTTAACTAACAGCTGGTGTGTAAAGGGTAAATATTTTAACTTCTAACTGAAATGAAAGCTTAACAAAAAACACCTCTATGAATCTGTGCTATACGATGAAAACATGAATAAAATCAGACATTGGTCTAATTAGTTTGTTATAAGGCTATGATTTTGATGCAGTACTTTTTAGTTCGTTTTACTGGCAAGGTGCGGCAAAAAAACAAGAATTCACGGAAAGTTGTCCAAATGTAGGTTTAGCTACATCAACATACACAAGAGCTTTTAAATAGTACACCAGAACCAATAATATAAAGACTTGCTTTTGACTGCTGGCAAGTTTAAATGTTACTTTAGAGTACAAAACTTTACCGTCCAGACTTCAGACTCCGACATCATTTCTGGTCAGAGTCGAGGGTCTCAGTGCGACAAATGTTTGAAATTCACCCTTTCGGGTTCCCTGTTGGTTGAGAGGACGGATGTACCAACGATGTCGCTTTTAAAACCTCTTGATAAGAGGTACAAACTCAGCACATTTACTTTAAATGTAAATGTATCCAATTTTGCGAATGCAATCTGTATTTAAAGTGTGAACAACAGCTGTGACCACTTTGCGCAGTCAAAAGTGCTGCGACACGACGCGTCCCGTACAGCAAATAGTGAAGCTGCACAGCTTGTAGTTGATTCATCTGCGATAGAAGAAATCTTCGTAAGGAATTGATCATTTGACATATACTGGACTATACATTAGGTACATTTCTAACGAGATCACACTGATGTAGAACATATTTCTATATTTAAGTTAAATTATTTTCCTTACAACACTAAAGGAAAAAGAGTTTATATCACTTTTTAAAACGCAGAAACATGTACACTGACTTACATTGTATTATTTGATCTGAAATACAAGTTACACAATTAATAAATAAAATCTAAAATAAAAAACCGACCACGAAGGGACTCGAACCCTCAATCTTCTGATTCGAAGTCAGACGCCTTATCCATTAGGCCACGCGGTCTTTCACCGAAAGAGAGCGTTTACGTAAATACTTTACTCTATAATTAGCGTAGTTTGTTCATAACGAAGCAAACAAATACAGCACTACCACAGTCCCAAAGAGGTACGGAATTAAAAAAGCAGCCAGTAGCCCCGCCCATACCCTAAAGCTATGTGCTTACCCAATTGGCGCTGCCTCTTGTCTGTTATTTTCCTATTGCTGAGTGATGCCCCGCCCCTCGTACTCAGGGCACAAATGGAATTGACTGACGCTTCTGTGAAGTAATGGTTTTATAAACAATACATAGCGGTATGTGATTGTTAATATGAAATATATATAAAAGCGGCTGAAATGCAAACTGACAAAAAAAATCTAGCAGAGGATGGTTTCGATCCATCGACCTCTGGGTTATGGGCCCAGCACGCTTCCGCTGCGCCACTCTGCTTTTGCTCAGTTGTCAAATGTTTAATAAGATACTGTTAAATTAATTAATATAATGGACTTACTATTTAATCATTGCGGTTAACGTTACTTTAGGGTGGTAAAGTTAAATTACCTTTACCAGACACCGTGTTTAAATGGTTACTGACGCTAACCATGTTGAAATATATGTTTATTCATTTTTATGAATAATAGCTGAAGAGAGGGGAAACGTCTGGAAAGTTTATTATAAAACAGTCGTGAGAAAAAAACATACACGTTACACCCCAGATGGGACTCGAAACCACAATCCCTGGCTTAGGAGGCCAGTGCCTGATCCATTAGGCCACTGGGGCTCCTAAAGAAAATGTCATTCTTGTTCATATTTGTGTGCCTGACTATCGCTAAATACAGAATGAAAGGTAACCCAAAAAAAATTATTAACGCTTTACCTTTTTACCTGTACTGTACTCTGCAAGCTTTTTACGGTCACCTCGGATTTTTCAGTACAGGTTGCAAAAGCAGACAAAAGCAAATAAAAGTATTTCTGAGGGTTTTATACTTTAGATTTTATGGCTAAAAGGTGCCATCCCACAACTTTGCAGTGAATTTAAGAGTATTTAATGAACTGAGAAACGTCAGTTCGATGAAACACTTTTTAATAACTTAAGAATAATAATGCACTAAAACGAAGGTCCCACCGAGATTTGAACTCGGATCGCTGGATTCAGAGTCCAGAGTGCTAACCATTACACCATGGAACCCACATTTACGCCTTGGCCACGTAACTGTAATAAATACATCTTTTTTTTTTTTTTTTTTTTTTTTTGTAAGCGTTTCTACTGCGATTGTTTTAATTAGCACTAATCTTGGACTACCTTACCCAGGGTAACATTACGCAGTCCAAGATTGGTTTTAATCGGGCTGTGAAAGCAGCCGAATATGTTTACAATGACTTGGATCCGGGAATCCAGAGCTTTAAAAACTGTAATAAGTCCAGACTAGTTTGGAAAAGCTTGTCTTCGTTCAGACTGTATCACAATCCCCCATCCTTCACTGCTATGACATAATAGTGTTGCATTGAATTACTACTTTTTATAAAGCATGTTATTGTGAAGCATGTTTACTGACGTGCACCTTTTGTTTTTGTGTAGATCTCCTCACCATTACCTACTGTCGAAGCAGTGGCCCTGGAGGCCAGAATGTTAATAAAGGTATGGAAATGGAAGTCTTTGTTAAAATATTCACAAGCATGTTTAATGTACAGGGTGATCAGGAGCACTGTTGTGGGGAAGCATTCTCCACAGAGTTAACAAGACAGGCAACAACATCACAGGTTACAGAGAGTCAGCTACTGTTGTGTTATAGTACATTTTTCGCATTTTGTTCTAGTAAACACACAAGCTGAAGTCCGGTTCCACATACAAACAGCTGGTTGGATTCCTGAAGATGCGCGACAAAAGATTATTTCTCAGGTAACATCAATACTAAGATTACATATTCACTGGAGCTGACTGCTAATAACATTGAAGAAATGTGAAAGTTAACTAACAGCTGGTGTGTAAAGGGTAAATATTTTAACTTCTAACTGAAATGAAAGCTTAACAAAAAACACCTCTATGAATCTGTGCTATACGATGAAAACATGAATAAAATCAGACATTGGTCTAATTAGTTTGTTATAAGGCTATGATTTTGATGCAGTACTTTTTAGTTCGTTTTACTGGCAAGGTGCGGCAAAAAAACAAGAATTCACGGAAAGTTGTCCAAATGTAGGTTTAGCTACATCAACATACACAAGAGCTTTTAAATAGTACACCAGAACCAATAATATAAAGACTTGCTTTTGACTGCTGGCAAGTTTAAATGTTACTTTAGAGTACAAAACTTTACCGTCCAGACTTCAGACTCCGACATCATTTCTGGTCAGAGTCGAGGGTCTCAGTGCGACAAATGTTTGAAATTCACCCTTTCGGGTTCCCTGTTGGTTGAGAGGACGGATGTACCAACGATGTCGCTTTTAAAACCTCTTGATAAGAGGTACAAACTCAGCACATTTACTTTAAATGTAAATGTATCCAATTTTGCGAATGCAATCTGTATTTAAAGTGTGAACAACAGCTGTGACCACTTTGCGCAGTCAAAAGTGCTGCGACACGACGCGTCCCGTACAGCAAATAGTGAAGCTGCACAGCTTGTAGTTGATTCACCTGCGATAGAAGGAATCTACGTAAGGAATTGATCATTTGACATATACTGGACTATACATTAGGTACATTTCTAACGAGATCACACTGATGTAGAACATATTTCTATATTTAAGTTAAATTATTTTCCTTACCACACCAAAGGAAAAGAGCCTATATCACTTTTTAAAACGCAGAAACATGTACACTGACTTACATTGTATTATTTGATCTGAAATACAAGTTACACAATTAATAAATAAAATCTAAAATAAAAAAAACGACCACGAAGGGACTCGAACCCTCAATCTTCTGATTCGAAGTCAGACGCCTTATCCATTAGGCCACGCGGTCTTTCACCGAAAGAGAGCGTTTACGTAAATACTTTCATCTATAATTAGCGTAGTTTGTACTACAGTATCAACGAAATATGTTTTCATAACAAAGCAAACAAGTACAGAACTACCACAGTCCCAAAGAGGTACGGTATTAAAAAAGCAGCCAGTAGCCCCGCCCATACCCTAAAGCTATGTGCTTACCCAATTGGCGCTGCCTCTTGTCTGTTATTTTCCTATTGCTGAGTGATGCCCCGCCCCTCGTACTCAGGGCACAAATGGAATTGACTGACGCTTCTGTGAAGTAATGGTTTTATAAACAATACATACCGGTATGTGATTGTTAATATGAAATATATATTAAAGCGGCTGAAATACAAACTGACAAAAAAAATCTAGCAGAGGATGGTTTCGATCCATCGACCTCTGGGTTATGGGCCCAGCACGCTTCCGCTGCGCCACTCTGCTTTTGCTCAGTTGTCAAATGTTTAATAAGATACTGTTAAATTAATTAATATAATGGACTACTATTTAATCATTAGCGGTTAACGTTACTTTAGGGTGGTAAGGTTAAATTGCCTTTACCAGACACCGTGTTTAAATGGTTACTGACGCTAACCATGTTGAAATATATGTTTATTTATTTTGATGAATAATAGCTGAAGAGAGGGGAAACGTCTGGAAAGTTTATTATAAAACAGTCGTGTGAAAAAAAAAACATACACGTTACACCCCAGATGGGACTCGAACCCACAATCCCTGGCTTAGGAGGCCAGTGCCTTATCCATTAGGCCACTGGGGCTCCTAAAGAAAATGCCGTTCTTGCTCATATTTGTGTGCCAGACTATCGCCAAATACAGAATGGAAGGTAACCCAAAAAAAAAAATTATTAACGCTTTACCTTTTTACCTGTACTGTACTCTGCAAGCTTTTTATGGTCACCTCGGATTTTTCAGTAGAGGTTGCAAAAGCAGACAAAAGCAAATAAAAGTATTTCTGAGGGTTTTATACTTTAGATTTTATGGCTAAAAGGTGCCATCCCACAACTTTGCAGTGAATTTCTCAGCATTTATGATGATAGAAACGTCAGTTCGACGAAACACTTTTTAATAACTTAAGAATAATAATGCACTGAAACGAAGGTCCCACCGAGATTTGAACTCGGATCGCTGGATTCAGAGTCCAGAGTGCTAACCATTACACCATGGAACCCACATTTACGCCTTGGCCACGTAACTGTAATAAATACATCTTTTTTTTTTTTTTTTTTTTTTTTTTTTTTTTTTGTAAGCGTTTCTACTGCGATTGTTTTAATTAGCACTAATCTTGGACTACCTTACCCAGGGTAACATTACGCAGTCCAAGATTGGTTTTAATCGGGCTGTGAAAGCAGCCGAATATGTTTACAATGACTTGGATCCGGGAATCCAGAGCTTTAAAAACTGTAATAAGTCCAGACTAGTTTGGAAAAGCTTGTCTTCGTTCAGACTGTATCACAATCCCCCATCCTTCACTGCTATGACATAATAGTGTTGCATTGAATTACTACTTTTTATAAAGCATGTTATTGTGAAGCATGTTTACTGACGTGCACCTTTTGTTTTTGTGTAGATCTCCTCACCATTACCTACTGTCGAAGCAGTGGCCCTGGAGCCAGAATGTTAATAAAGGTATGGAAATGGAAGTCTTTGTTAAAATATTCACAAGCATGTTTAATGTACAGGGTGATCAGGAGCACTGTTGTGGGGAAGCATTCTCCACAGAGTTAACTAGACAGGCAACAACATCACAGGTTACAGAGAGTCAGCTACTGTTGTGTTATAGTACATTTTTCGCATTTTGTTCTAGTAAACACACAAGCTGAAGTCCGGTTCCACATACAAACAGCTGATTGGATTCCTGAAGATGCGCGACAAAAGATTATTTCTCAGGTAACATCAATACTAAGATTACATATTCACTGGAGCTGACTGCTAATAACATTGAAGAAATGTGAAAGTTAACTAACAGCTGGTGTGTAAAGGGTAAATATTTTAACTTCTAACTGAAATGAAAGCTTAACAAAAAACACCTCTATGAATCTGTGCTATACGATGAAAACATGAATAAAATCAGACATTGGTCTAATTAGTTTGTTATAAGGCTATGATTTTGATGCAGTACTTTTTAGTTCGTTTTACTGGCAAGGTGCGGCAAAAAAACAAGAATTCACGGAAAGTTGTCCAAATGTAGGTTTAGCTACATCAACATACACAAGAGCTTTTAAATAGTACACCAGAACCAATAATATAAAGACTTGCTTTTGACTGCTGGCAAGTTTAAATGTTACTTTAGAGTACAAAACTTTACCGTCCAGACTTCAGACTCCGACATCATTTCTGGTCAGAGTCGAGGGTCTCAGTGCGACAAATGTTTGAAATTCTCCCTTTCGGGTTCCCTGTTGGTTGAGAGGACGGATGTACCAACGATGTCGCTTTTAAAACCTCTTGATAAGAGGTACAAACTCAGCACATTTACTTTAAATGTAAATGTATCCAATTTTGCGAATGCAATCTGTATTTAAAGTGTGAGCAACAGCTGTGACCACTTTGCGCAGTCAAAAGTGCTGCGACACGACGCGTCCCGTACAGCAAATAGTGAAGCTGCACAGCTTGTAGTTGATTCACCTGCGATAGAAGGAATCTACGTAAGGAATTGATCATTTGACATATACTGGACTATACATTAGGTACATTTCTAACGAGATCACACTGATGTAGAACATATTTCTATATTTAAGCTAAATTATTTTCCTTACCACACCAAAGGAAAAGAGCCTATATCACTTTTTAAAACGCAGAAACATGTACACTGACTTACATTGTATTATTTGATCTGAAATACAAGTTACACAATTAATAAATAAAATCTAAAATAAAAAAAACGACCACGAAGGGACTCGAACCCTCAATCTTCTGATTCGAAGTCAGACGCCTTATCCATTAGGCCACGCGGTCTTTCACCGAAAGAGAGCGTTTACGTAAATACTTTCATCTATAATTAGCGTAGTTTGTACTACAGTATCAACGAAATATGTTTTCATAACAAAGCAAACAAGTACAGAACTACCACAGTCCCAAAGAGGTACGGTATTAAAAAAGCAGCCAGTAGCCCCGCCCATACCCTAAAGCTATGTGCTTACCCAATTGGCGCTGCCTCTTGTCTGTTATTTTCCTATTGCTGAGTGATGCCCCGCCCCTCGTACTCAGGGCACAAATGGAATTGACTGACGCTTCTGTGAAGTAATGGTTTTATAAACAATACATACCGGTATGTGATTGTTAATATGAAATATATATTAAAGCGGCTGAAATACAAACTGACAAAAAAAATCTAGCAGAGGATGGTTTCGATCCATCGACCTCTGGGTTATGGGCCCAGCACGCTTCCGCTGCGCCACTCTGCTTTTGCTCAGTTGTCAAATGTTTAATAAGATACTGTTAAATTAATTAATATAATGGACTACTATTTAATCATTAGCGGTTAACGTTACTTTAGGGTGGTAAGGTTAAATTGCCTTTACCAGACACCGTGTTTAAATGGTTACTGACGCTAACCATGTTGAAATATATGTTTATTTATTTTGATGAATAATAGCTGAAGAGAGGGGAAACGTCTGGAAAGTTTATTATAAAACAGTCGTGTGAAAAAAAAACATACACGTTACACCCCAGATGGGACTCGAACCCACAATCCCTGGCTTAGGAGGCCAGTGCCTTATCCATTAGGCCACTGGGGCTCCTAAAGAAAATGCCGTTCTTGCTCATATTTGTGTGCCAGACTATCGCTAAATACAGAATGGAAGGTAACCCAAAAAAAAAAAATTATTAACGCTTTACCTTTTTACCTGTACTGTACTCTGCAAGCTTTTTATGGTCACCTCGGATTTTTCAGTACAGGTTGCAAAAGCAGACAAAAGCAAATAAAAGTATTTCTGAGGGTTTTATACTTTAGATTTTATGGCTAAAAGGTGCCATCCCACAACTTTACAGTGAATTTCTCAGCATTTATTATGATAGAAACGTCAGTTCGACGAAACACTTTTTAATAACTTAAGAATAACAATGCACTGAAACGAAGGTCCCACCGAGATTTGAACTCGGATCGCTGGATTCAGAGTCCAGAGTGCTAACCATTACACCATGGAACCCACATTTACGCCTTGGCCACGTAACTGTAATAAATACATCTTTTTTTTTTTTTTTTTTTTGTAAGCGTTTCTACTGCGATTGTTTTAATTAGCACTAATCTTGGACTACCTTACCCAGGGTAACATTACGCAGTCCAAGATTGGTTTTAATCGGGCTGTGAAAGCAGCCGAATATGTTTACAATGACTTGGATCCGGGAATCCAGAGCTTTAAAAACTGTAATAAGTCCAGACTAGTTTGGAAAAGCTTGTCTTCGTTCAGACTGTATCACAATCCCCCATCCTTCACTGCTATGACATAATAGTGTTGCATTGAATTACTACTTTTTATAAAGCATGTTATTGTGAAGCATGTTTACTGACGTGCACCTTTTGTTTTTGTGTAGATCGCCTCACCATTACCTACTGTCGAAGCAGTGGCCCTGGAGGCCAGAATGTTAATAAAGGTATGGAAATGGAAGTCTTTGTTAAAATATTCACAAGCATGTTTAATGTACAGGGTGATCAGGAGCACTGTTGTGGGGAAGCATTCTCCACAGAGTTAACTAGACAGGCAACAACATCACAGGTTACAGAGAGTCAGCTATTGTTGTGTTATAGTACATTTTTCGCATTTTGTTCTAGTAAACACACAAGCTGAAGTCCGGTTTCACATACAAACAGCTGATTGGATTCCTGAAGATGCGCGACAAAAGATTATTTCTCAGGTAACATCAATACTAAGATTACATATTCACTGGAGCTGACTGCTAATAACATTGAAGAAATGTGAAAGTTAACTAACAGCTGGTGTGTAAAGGGTAAATATTTTAACTTCTAACTGAAATGAAAGCTTAACAAAAAACACCTCTATGAATCTGTGCTATACGATGAAAACATGAATAAAATCAGACATTGGTCTAATTAGTTTGTTATAAGGCTATGATTTTGATGCAGTACTTTTTAGTTCGTTTTACTGGCAAGGTGCGGCAAAAAAACAAGAATTCACGGAAAGTTGTCCAAATGTAGGTTTAGCTACATCAACATACACAAGAGCTTTTAAATAGTACACCAGAACCAATAATATAAAGACTTGCTTTTGACTGCTGGCAAGTTTAAATGTTACTTTAGAGTACAAAACTTTACCGTCCAGACTTCAGACTCCGACATCATTTCTGGTCAGAGTCGAGGGTCTCAGTGCGACAAATGTTTGAAATTCTCCCTTTCGGGTTCCCTGTTGGTTGAGAGGACGGATGTACCAACGATGTCGCTTTTAAAACCTCTTGATAAGAGGTACAAACTCAGCACATTTACTTTAAATGTAAATGTATCCAATTTTGCGAATGCAATCTGTATTTAAAGTGTGAACAACAGCTGTGACCACTTTGCGCAGTCAAAAGTGCTGCGACACGACGCGTCCCGTACAGCAAATAGTGAAGCTGCACAGCTTGTAGTTGATTCACCTGCGATAGAAGGAATCTACGTAAGGAATTGATCATTTGACATATACTGGACTATACATTAGGTACATTTCTAACGAGATCACACTGATGTAGAACATATTTCTATATTTAAGTTAAATTATTTTCCTTACCACACCAAAGGAAAAGAGCCTATATCACTTTTTAAAACGCAGAAACATGTACACTGACTTACATTGTATTATTTGATCTGAAATACAAGTTACACAATTAATAAATAAAATCTAAAATAAACAAACGACCACGAAGGGACTCAAACCCTCAATCTTCTGATTCGAAGTCAGACGCCTTATCCATTAGGCCACGCGGTCTTTCACCGAAAGAGAGCGTTTACGTAAATACTTTCATCTATAATTAGCGTAGTTTGTACTACAGTATCAACGAAATATTTTTTCATAACAAAGCAAACAAGTACAGAACTACCACAGTCCCAAAGAGGTACGGTATTAAAAAAGCAGCCAGTAGCCCCGCCCATACCCTAAAGCTATGTGCTTACCCAATTGGCGCTGCCTCTTGTCTGTTATTTTCCTATTGGGGAGTGATGCCCCGCCCCTCGTACTCAGGGCACAAAAGGAATTGACTGACGCTTCTGTGAAGTAATGGTTTTATAAACAATACATACCGGTATGTGATTGTTAATATAAAATATATATAAAAGCGGCTGAAATACAAACTGACAAAAAAAATATAGCAGAGGATGGTTTCGATCCATCGACCTCTGGGTTATGGGCCCAGCACGCTTCCGCTGCGCCACTCTGCTTTTGCTCAGTTGTCAAATGTTTAATAAGATACTGTTAAATTAATTAATATAATGGACTACTATTTAATCATAGCGGTTAACGTTACTCTAGGGTGGTAAGGTTAAATTGCCTTTACCAGACACCGTGTTTAAATGGTTACTGACGCTAACCATGTTGAAATATATGTTTATTTATTTTGATGAATAATAGCTGAAAAGAGGGGAAACGTCTGGAAAGTTTATTATAAAACAGTCGTGAGAAAAAAAAAAACATACACGTTACACCCCAGATGGGACTCGAACCCACAATCCCTGGCTTAGGAGGCCAGTGCCTTATCCATTAGGCCACTGGGGCTCCTAAAGAAAATGCCGTTCTTGCTCATATTTGTGTGCCAGACTATCGCTAAATACAGAATGGAAGGGAACCCAAAAAAAAAAATATTAACGCTTTACCTTTTTACCTGTACTGTAGTCTGCAAGCTTTTTATGGTCACCTCGGATTTTTCAGTACAGGTTGCAAAAGCAGACAAAAGCAAATAAAAGTATTTCTGAGGGTTTTATACTTTAGATTTTATGGCTAAAAGGTGCCATCCCACAACTTTGCAGTGAATTTCTCAGCATTTATTATGATAGAAACGTCAGTTCGACGAAACACTTTTTAATAACTTAAGAATAATAATGCACTGAAACGAAGGTCCCACCGAGATTTGAACTCGGATCGCTGGATTCAGAGTCCAGAGTGCTAACCATTACACCATGGAACCCACATTTACGCCTTGGCCACGTAACTGTAATAA
The DNA here is from genome assembly GCF_902713425.1 of Acipenser ruthenus. Lineage (NCBI taxonomy): Eukaryota > Metazoa > Chordata > Actinopteri > Acipenseriformes > Acipenseridae > Acipenser > Acipenser ruthenus. Next base: position 12,256,728 of record NC_081205.1, on the reverse strand, counting down.
ATACATCATTTTTTTTTTTTTCTTTTTTTTTTTTGTAAGCGTTTCTACTGCGATTGTTTTAATTAGCACTAATCTTGGACTACCTTACCCAGGGTAACATTACGCAGTCCAAGATTGGTTTTAATCGGGCTGTGAAAGCAGCCGAATATGTTTACAATGACTTGGATCCGGGAATCCAGAGCTTTAAAAACTGTAATAAGTCCAGACTAGTTTGGAAAAGCTTGTCTTCGTTCAGACTGTATCACAATCCCCCATCCTTCACTGCTATGACATAATAGTGTTGCATTGAATTACTACTTTTTATAAAGCATGTTATTGTGAAGCATGTTTACTGACGTGCACCTTTTGTTTTTGTGTAGATCTCCTCACCATTACCTACTGTCGAAGCAGTGGCCCTGGAGCCAGAATGTTAATAAAGGTATGGAAATGGAAGTCTTTGTTAAAATATTCACAAGCATGTTTAATGTACAGGGTGATCAGGAGCACTGTTGTGGGGAAGCATTCTCCACAGAGTTAACTAGACAGGCAACAACATCACAGGTTACAGAGAGTCAGCTACTGTTGTGTTATAGTACATTTTTCGCATTTTGTTCTAGTAAACACACAAGCTGAAGTCCGGTTCCACATACAAACAGCTGATTGGATTCCTGAAGATGTGCGACAAAAGATTATTTCTCAGGTAACATCAATACTAAGATTACATATTCACTGGAGCTGACTGCTAATAACATTGAAGAAATGTGAAAGTTAACTAACAGCTGGTGTGTAAAGGGTAAATATTTTAACTTCTAACTGAAATGAAAGCTTAACAAAAAACACCTCTATGAATCTGTGCTATACGATGAAAACATGAATAAAATCAGACATTGGTCTAATTAGTTTGTTATAAGGCTATGATTTTGATGCAGTACTTTTTAGTTCGTTTTACTGGCAAGGTGCGGCAAAAAAACAAGAATTCACGGAAAGTTGTCCAAATGTAGGTTTAGCTACATCAACATACACAAGAGCTTTTAAATAGTACACCAGAACCAATAATATAAAGACTTGCTTTTGACTGCTGGCAAGTTTAAATGTTACTTTAGAGTACAAAACTTTACCGTCCAGACTTCAGACTCCGACATCATTTCTGGTCAGAGTCGAGGGTCTCAGTGCGACAAATGTTTGAAATTCTCCCTTTCGGGTTCCCTGTTGGTTGAGAGGACGGATGTACCAACGATGTCGCTTTTAAAACCTCTTGATAAGAGGTACAAACTCAGCACATTTACTTTAAATGTAAATGTATCCAATTTTGCGAATGCAATCTGTATTTAAAGTGTGAGCAACAGCTGTGACCACTTTGCGCAGTCAAAAGTGCTGCGACACGACGCGTCCCGTACAGCAAATAGTGAAGCTGCACAGCTTGTAGTTGATTCACCTGCGATAGAAGGAATCTACGTAAGGAATTGATCATTTGACATATACTGGACTATACATTAGGTACATTTCTAACGAGATCACACTGATGTAGAACATATTTCTATATTTAAGCTAAATTATTTTCCTTACCACACCAAAGGAAAAGAGCCTATATCACTTTTTAAAACGCAGAAACATGTACACTGACTTACATTGTATTATTTGATCTGAAATACAAGTTACACAATTAATAAATAAAATCTAAAATAAAAAAAACGACCACGAAGGGACTCGAACCCTCAATCTTCTGATTCGAAGTCAGACGCCTTATCCATTAGGCCACGCGGTCTTTCACCGAAAGAGAGCGTTTACGTAAATACTTTCATCTATAATTAGCGTAGTTTGTACTACAGTATCAACGAAATATGTTTTCATAACAAAGCAAACAAGTACAGAACTACCACAGTCCCAAAGAGGTACGGTATTAAAAAAGCAGCCAGTAGCCCCGCCCATACCCTAAAGCTATGTGCTTACCCAATTGGCGCTGCCTCTTGTCTGTTATTTTCCTATTGCTGAGTGATGCCCCGCCCCTCGTACTCAGGGCACAAATGGAATTGACTGACGCTTCTGTGAAGTAATGGTTTTATAAACAATACATACCGGTATGTGATTGTTAATATGAAATATATATTAAAGCGGCTGAAATACAAACTGACAAAAAAAATCTAGCAGAGGATGGTTTCGATCCATCGACCTCTGGGTTATGGGCCCAGCACGCTTCCGCTGCGCCACTCTGCTTTTGCTCAGTTGTCAAATGTTTAATAAGATACTGTTAAATTAATTAATATAATGGACTACTATTTAATCATTAGCGGTTAACGTTACTTTAGGGTGGTAAGGTTAAATTGCCTTTACCAGACACCGTGTTTAAATGGTTACTGACGCTAACCATGTTGAAATATATGTTTATTTATTTTGATGAATAATAGCTGAAGAGAGGGGAAACGTCTGGAAAGTTTATTATAAAACAGTCGTGTGAAAAAAAAAACATACACGTTACACCCCAGATGGGACTCGAACCCACAATCCCTGGCTTAGGAGGCCAGTGCCTTATCCATTAGGCCACTGGGGCTCCTAAAGAAAATGCCGTTCTTGCTCATATTTGTGTGCCAGACTATCGCCAAATACAGAATGGAAGGTAACCCAAAAAAAAAAATTATTAACGCTTTACCTTTTTACCTGTACTGTACTCTGCAAGCTTTTTATGGTCACCTCGGATTTTTCAGTAGAGGTTGCAAAAGCAGACAAAAGCAAATAAAAGTATTTCTGAGGGTTTTATACTTTAGATTTTATGGCTAAAAGGTGCCATCCCACAACTTTGCAGTGAATTTCTCAGCATTTATTATGATAGAAACGTCAGTTCGACGAAACACTTTTTAATAACTTAAGAATAATAATGCACTGAAACGAAGGTCCCACCGAGATTTGAACTCGGATCGCTGGATTCAGAGTCCAGAGTGCTAACCATTACACCATGGAACCCACATTTACGCCTTGGCCACGTAACTGTAATAAATACATCTTTTTTTTTTTTTTTTTTTTTTTTGTAAGCGTTTCTACTGCGATTGTTTTAATTAGCACTAATCTTGGACTACCTTACCCAGGGTAACATTACGCAGTCCAAGATTGGTTTTAATCGGGCTGTGAAAGCAGCCGAATATGTTTACAATGACTTGGATCCGGGAATCCAGAGCTTTAAAAACTGTAATAAGTCCAGACTAGTTTGGAAAAGCTTGTCTTCGTTCAGACTGTATCACAATCCCCCATCCTTCACTGCTATGACATAATAGTGTTGCATTGAATTACTACTTTTTATAAAGCATGTTATTGTGAAGCATGTTTACTGACGTGCACCTTTTGTTTTTGTGTAGATCTCCTCACCATTACCTACTGTCGAAGCAGTGGCCCTGGAGCCAGAATGTTAATAAAGGTATGGAAATGGAAGTCTTTGTTAAAATATTCACAAGCATGTTTAATGTACAGGGTGATCAGGAGCACTGTTGTGGGGAAGCATTCTCCACAGAGTTAACTAGACAGGCAACAACATCACAGGTTACAGAGAGTCAGCTACTGTTGTGTTATAGTACATTTTTCGCATTTTGTTCTAGTAAACACACAAGCTGAAGTCCGGTTCCACATACAAACAGCTGATTGGATTCCTGAAGATGCGCGACAAAAGATTATTTCTCAGGTAACATCAATACTAAGATTACATATTCACTGGAGCTGACTGCTAATAACATTGAAGAAATGTGAAAGTTAACTAACAGCTGGTGTGTAAAGGGTAAATATTTTAACTTCTAACTGAAATGAAAGCTTAACAAAAAACACCTCTATGAATCTGTGCTATACGATGAAAACATGAATAAAATCAGACATTGGTCTAATTAGTTTGTTATAAGGCTATGATTTTGATGCAGTACTTTTTAGTTCGTTTTACTGGCAAGGTGCGGCAAAAAAACAAGAATTCACGGAAAGTTGTCCAAATGTAGGTTTAGCTACATCAACATACACAAGAGCTTTTAAATAGTACACCAGAACCAATAATATAAAGACTTGCTTTTGACTGCTGGCAAGTTTAAATGTTACTTTAGAGTACAAAACTTTACCGTCCAGACTTCAGACTCCGACATCATTTCTGGTCAGAGTCGAGGGTCTCAGTGCGACAAATGTTTGAAATTCTCCCTTTCGGGTTCCCTGTTGGTTGAGAGGACGGATGTACCAACGATGTCGCTTTTAAAACCTCTTGATAAGAGGTACAAACTCAGCACATTTACTTTAAATGTAAATGTATCCAATTTTGCGAATGCAATCTGTATTTAAAGTGTGAGCAACAGCTGTGACCACTTTGCGCAGTCAAAAGTGCTGCGACACGACGCGTCCCGTACAGCAAATAGTGAAGCTGCACAGCTTGTAGTTGATTCACCTGCGATAGAAGGAATCTACGTAAGGAATTGATCATTTGACATATACTGGACTATACATTAGGTACATTTCTAACGAGATCACACTGATGTAGAACATATTTCTATATTTAAGCTAAATTATTTTCCTTACCACACCAAAGGAAAAGAGCCTATATCACTTTTTAAAACGCAGAAACATGTACACTGACTTACATTGTATTATTTGATCTGAAATACAAGTTACACAATTAATAAATAAAATCTAAAATAAAAAAAACGACCACGAAGGGACTCGAACCCTCAATCTTCTGATTCGAAGTCAGACGCCTTATCCATTAGGCCACGCGGTCTTTCACCGAAAGAGAGCGTTTACGTAAATACTTTCATCTATAATTAGCGTAGTTTGTACTACAGTATCAACGAAATATGTTTTCATAACAAAGCAAACAAGTACAGAACTACCACAGTCCCAAAGAGGTACGGTATTAAAAAAGCAGCCAGTAGCCCCGCCCATACCCTAAAGCTATGTGCTTACCCAATTGGCGCTGCCTCTTGTCTGTTATTTTCCTATTGCTGAGTGATGCCCCGCCCCTCGTACTCAGGGCACAAATGGAATTGACTGACGCTTCTGTGAAGTAATGGTTTTATAAACAATACATACCGGTATGTGATTGTTAATATGAAATATATATTAAAGCGGCTGAAATACAAACTGACAAAAAAAATCTAGCAGAGGATGGTTTCGATCCATCGACCTCTGGGTTATGGGCCCAGCACGCTTCCGCTGCGCCACTCTGCTTTTGCTCAGTTGTCAAATGTTTAATAAGATACTGTTAAATTAATTAATATAATGGACTACTATTTAATCATTAGCGGTTAACGTTACTTTAGGGTGGTAAGGTTAAATTGCCTTTACCAGACACCGTGTTTAAATGGTTACTGACGCTAACCATGTTGAAATATATGTTTATTTATTTTGATGAATAATAGCTGAAGAGAGGGGAAACGTCTGGAAAGTTTATTATAAAACAGTCGTGTGAAAAAAAAACATACACGTTACACCCCAGATGGGACTCGAACCCACAATCCCTGGCTTAGGAGGCCAGTGCCTTATCCATTAGGCCACTGGGGCTCCTAAAGAAAATGCCGTTCTTGCTCATATTTGTGTGCCAGACTATCGCTAAATACAGAATGGAAGGTAACCCAAAAAAAAAAAATTATTAACGCTTTACCTTTTTACCTGTACTGTACTCTGCAAGCTTTTTATGGTCACCTCGGATTTTTCAGTACAGGTTGCAAAAGCAGACAAAAGCAAATAAAAGTATTTCTGAGGGTTTTATACTTTAGATTTTATGGCTAAAAGGTGCCATCCCACAACTTTACAGTGAATTTCTCAGCATTTATTATGATAGAAACGTCAGTTCGACGAAACACTTTTTTAATAACTTAAGAATAATAATGCACTGAAACGAAGGTCCCACCGAGATTTGAACTCGGATCGCTGGATTCAGAGTCCAGAGTGCTAACCATTACACCATGGAACCCACATTTACGCCTTGGCCACGTAACTGTAATAAATACATCTTTTTTTTTTTTTTTTTTTTGTAAGCGTTTCTACTGCGATTGTTTTAATTAGCACTAATCTTGGACTACCTTACCCAGGGTAACATTACGCAGTCCAAGATTGGTTTTAATCGGGCTGTGAAAGCAGCCGAATATGTTTACAATGACTTGGATCCGGGAATCCAGAGCTTTAAAAACTGTAATAAGTCCAGACTAGTTTGGAAAAGCTTGTCTTCGTTCAGACTGTATCACAATCCCCCATCCTTCACTGCTATGACATAATAGTGTTGCATTGAATTACTACTTTTTATAAAGCATGTTATTGTGAAGCATGTTTACTGACGTGCACCTTTTGTTTTTGTGTAGATCGCCTCACCATTACCTACTGTCGAAGCAGTGGCCCTGGAGGCCAGAATGTTAATAAAGGTATGGAAATGGAAGTCTTTGTTAAAATATTCACAAGCATGTTTAATGTACAGGGTGATCAGGAGCACTGTTGTGGGGAAGCATTCTCCACAGAGTTAACTAGACAGGCAACAACATCACAGGTTACAGAGAGTCAGCTATTGTTGTGTTATAGTACATTTTTCGCATTTTGTTCTAGTAAACACACAAGCTGAAGTCCGGTTTCACATACAAACAGCTGATTGGATTCCTGAAGATGCGCGACAAAAGATTATTTCTCAGGTAACATCAATACTAAGATTACATATTCACTGGAGCTGACTGCTAATAACATTGAAGAAATGTGAAAGTTAACTAACAGCTGGTGTGTAAAGGGTAAATATTTTAACTTCTAACTGAAATGAAAGCTTAACAAAAAACACCTCTATGAATCTGTGCTATACGATGAAAACATGAATAAAATCAGACATTGGTCTAATTAGTTTGTTATAAGGCTATGATTTTGATGCAGTACTTTTTAGTTCGTTTTACTGGCAAGGTGCGGCAAAAAAACAAGAATTCACGGAAAGTTGTCCAAATGTAGGTTTAGCTACATCAACATACACAAGAGCTTTTAAATAGTACACCAGAACCAATAATATAAAGACTTGCTTTTGACTGCTGGCAAGTTTAAATGTTACTTTAGAGTACAAAACTTTACCGTCCAGACTTCAGACTCCGACATCATTTCTGGTCAGAGTCGAGGGTCTCAGTGCGACAAATGTTTGAAATTCTCCCTTTCGGGTTCCCTGTTGGTTGAGAGGACGGATGTACCAACGATGTCGCTTTTAAAACCTCTTGATAAGAGGTACAAACTCAGCACATTTACTTTAAATGTAAATGTATCCAATTTTGCGAATGCAATCTGTATTTAAAGTGTGAACAACAGCTGTGACCACTTTGCGCAGTCAAAAGTGCTGCGACACGACGCGTCCCGTACAGCAAATAGTGAAGCTGCACAGCTTGTAGTTGATTCACCTGCGATAGAAGGAATCTACGTAAGGAATTGATCATTTGACATATACTGGACTATACATTAGGTACATTTCTAACGAGATCACACTGATGTAGAACATATTTCTATATTTAAGTTAAATTATTTTCCTTACCACACCAAAGGAAAAGAGCCTATATCACTTTTTAAAACGCAGAAACATGTACACTGACTTACATTGTATTATTTGATCTGAAATACAAGTTACACAATTAATAAATAAAATCTAAAATAAACAAACGACCACGAAGGGACTCAAACCCTCAATCTTCTGATTCGAAGTCAGACGCCTTATCCATTAGGCCACGCGGTCTTTCACCGAAAGAGAGCGTTTACGTAAATACTTTCATCTATAATTAGCGTAGTTTGTACTACAGTATCAACGAAATATTTTTTCATAACAAAGCAAACAAGTACAGAACTACCACAGTCCCAAAGAGGTACGGTATTAAAAAAGCAGCCAGTAGCCCCGCCCATACCCTAAAGCTATGTGCTTACCCAATTGGCGCTGCCTCTTGTCTGTTATTTTCCTATTGGGGAGTGATGCCCCGCCCCTCGTACTCAGGGCACAAAAGGAATTGACTGACGCTTCTGTGAAGTAATGGTTTTATAAACAATACATACCGGTATGTGATTGTTAATATAAAATATATATAAAAGCGGCTGAAATACAAACTGACAAAAAAAATATAGCAGAGGATGGTTTCGATCCATCGACCTCTGGGTTATGGGCCCAGCACGCTTCCGCTGCGCCACTCTGCTTTTGCTCAGTTGTCAAATGTTTAATAAGATACTGTTAAATTAATTAATATAATGGACTACTATTTAATCATAGCGGTTAACGTTACTCTAGGGTGGTAAGGTTAAATTGCCTTTACCAGACACCGTGTTTAAATGGTTACTGACGCTAACCATGTTGAAATATATGTTTATTTATTTTGATGAATAATAGCTGAAAAGAGGGGAAACGTCTGGAAAGTTTATTATAAAACAGTCGTGAGAAAAAAAAAAACATACACGTTACACCCCAGATGGGACTCGAACCCACAATCCCTGGCTTAGGAGGCCAGTGCCTTATCCATTAGGCCACTGGGGCTCCTAAAGAAAATGCCGTTCTTGCTCATATTTGTGTGCCAGACTATCGCTAAATACAGAATGGAAGGGAACCCAAAAAAAAAAATATTAACGCTTTACCTTTTTACCTGTACTGTAGTCTGCAAGCTTTTTATGGTCACCTCGGATTTTTCAGTACAGGTTGCAAAAGCAGACAAAAGCAAATAAAAGTATTTCTGAGGGTTTTATACTTTAGATTTTATGGCTAAAAGGTGCCATCCCACAACTTTGCAGTGAATTTCTCAGCATTTATTATGATAGAAACGTCAGTTCGACTAAACACTTTTTAATAACTTAAGAATAATAATGCACTGAAACGAAGGTCCCACCGAGATTTGAACTCGGATCGCTGGATTCAGAGTCCAGAGTGCTAACCATTACACCATGGAACCCACGTTTACGCCTTGGCCACGTAACTGTAATAAATACATCATTTTTTTTTTTTTTTTTTGTAAGCGTTTCTACTGCGATTGTTTTAATTAGCACTAATCTTGGACTACCTTACCCAGGGTAACATTACGCAGTCCAAGATTGGTTTTAATCGGGCTGTGAAAGCAGCCGAATATGTTTACAATGACTTGGATCCGGGAATCCAGAGCTTTAAAAACTGTAATAAGTCCAGACTAGTTTGGAAAAGCTTGTCTTCGTTCAGACTGTATCACAATCCCCCATCCTTCACTGCTATGACATAATAGTGTTGCATTGAATTACTACTTTTTATAAAGCATGTTATTGTGAAGCATGTTTACTGACGTGCACCTTTTGTTTTTGTGTAGATCTCCTCACCATTACCTACTGTCGAAGCAGTGGCCCTGGAGCCAGAATGTTAATAAAGGTATGGAAATGGAAGTCTTTGTTAAAATATTCACAAGCATGTTTAATGTACAGGGTGATCAGGAGCACTGTTGTGGGGAAGCATTCTCCACAGAGTTAACTAGACAGGCAACAACATCACAGGTTACAGAGAGTCAGCTACTGTTGTGTTATAGTACATTTTTCGCATTTTGTTCTAGTAAACACACAAGCTGAAGTCCGGTTCCACATACAAACAGCTGATTGGATTCCTGAAGATGTGCGACAAAAGATTATTTCTCAGGTAACATCAATACTAAGATTACATATTCACTGGAGCTGACTGCTAATAACATTGAAGAAATGTGAAAGTTAACTAACAGCTGGTGTGTAAAGGGTAAATATTTTAACTTCTAACTGAAATGAAAGCTTAACAAAAAACACCTCTATGAATCTGTGCTATACGATGAAAACATGAATAAAATCAGACATTGGTCTAATTAGTTTGTTATAAGGCTATGATTTTGATGCAGTACTTTTTAGTTCGTTTTACTGGCAAGGTGCGGCAAAAAAACAAGAATTCACGGAAAGTTGTCCAAATGTAGGTTTAGCTACATCATCATACACAAGAGCTTTTAAATAGTACACCAGAACCAATAATATAAAGACTTGCTTTTGACTGCTGGCAAGTTTAAATGTTACTTTAGAGTACAAAACTTTACCGTCCAGACTTCAGACTCCGACATCATTTCTGGTCAGAGTCGAGGGTCTCAGTGCGACAAATGTTTGAAATTCTCCCTTTCGGGTTCCCTGTTGGTTGAGAGGACGGATGTACCAACGATGTCGCTTTTAAAACCTCTTGATAAGAGGTACAAACTCAGCACATTTACTTTAAATGTAAATGTATCCAATTTTGCGAATGCAATCTGTATTTAAAGTGTGAACAACAGCTGTGACCACTTTGCGCAGTCAAAAGTGCTGCGACACGACGCGTCCCGTACAGCAAATAGTGAAGCTGCACAGCTTGTAGTTGATTCATCTGCGATAGAAGGAATCTACGTAAGGAATTGATCATTTGACATATACTGGACTATACATTAGGTACATTTCTAACGAGATCACACTGATGTAGAACATATTTCTATATTTAAGTTAAATTATTTTCCTTACCACACCAAAGGAAAAGAGCCTATATCACTTTTTAAAACGCAGAAACATGTACACTGACTTACATTGTATTATTTGATCTGAAATACAAGTTACACAATTAATAAATAAAATCTAAAATAAAAAAAAAAACGACCACGAAGGGACTCGAACCCTCAATCTTCTGATTCGAAGTCAGACGCCTTATCCATTAGGCCACGCGGTCTTTCACCGAAAGAGATCGTTTACGTAAATACTTTCATCTATAATTAGCGTAGTTTGTACTACAGTATCAACGAAATATTTTTTCATAACAAAGCAAACAAGTACAGAACTACCACAGTCCCAAAGAGGTACGGTATTAAAAAAGCAGCCAGTAGCCCCGCCCATACCCTAAAGCTATGTGCTTACCCAATTGGCGCTGCCTCTTGTCTGTTATTTTCCTATTGCTGAGTGATGCCCCGCCCCTCGTACTCAGGGCACAAAAGGAATTGACTGACGCTTCTGTGAAGTAATGGTTTTATAAACAATACATACCGGTATGTGATTGTTAATATGAAATATATATAAAAGCGGCTGAAATACAAACTGACAAAAAAAAATCTAGCAGAGGATGGTTTCGATCCATCGACCTCTGGGTTATGGGCCCAGCACGCTTCCGCTGCGCCACTCGGCTTTTGATCAGTTGTCAAATGTTTAATAAGATACTGTTAAATTAATTAATATAATGGACTACTATTTAATCATAGCGGTTAACGTTACTCTAGGGTGGTAAGGTTAAATTGCCTTTACCAGACACCGTGTTTAAATGGTTACTGACGCTAACCATGTTGAAATATATGTTTATTTATTTTGATGAATAATAGCTGAAGAGAGGGGAAACGTCTGGAAAGTTTATTATAAAACAGTCGTGAGAAAAAAAAAACATACACGTTACACCCCAGATGGGACTCGAACCCACAATCCCTGGCTTAGGAGGCCAGGCCACTGGGGCTCCTAAAGAAAATGCCGTTCTTGCTCATATTTGTGTGCCAGACTATCGCTAAATACGGAAAGGAAGGTAACCCCCCAAAAAAATTATTAACGCTTTACCTTTTTACCTGTACTGTACTCTGCAAGCTTTTTATGGTCACCTCGGATTTTTCAGTACAGGTTGCAAAAGCAGACAAAAGCAAATAAAAGTATTTCTGAGGGTTTTATACTTTAGATTTTATGGCTAAAAGGTGCCATCCCACAACTTTGCAGTGAATTTCTCAGCATTTATTATGATAGAAACGTCAGTTCGACGAAACACGTTTTAATAACTTAAGAATAATAATGCACTGAAACGACGGTCCCACCGAGATTTGAAATCGGATTGCTGGATTCAGAGTCCAGAGTGCTAACCATTACACCATGGAACCCATATTTACGCCTTGGCCACGTAACTGTAATAAATACATCATTTTATTATTCGCTTTTTTTTTTTTTTTTTTTTTTGTGTAAGCGTTTCTACTGCGATTGTTTTAATTAGCACTAATCTTGGACTACCTTACCCAGGGTAACATTACGCAGTCCAAGATTGGTTTTAATCGGGCTGTGAAAGCAGCCGAATATGTTTACAATGACTTGGATCCGGGAATCCAGAGCTTTAAAAACTGTAATAAGTCCAGACTAGTTTGGAAAAGCTTGTCTTCGTTCAGACTGTATCACAATCCCCCATCCTTCACTGCTATGACATAATAGTGTTGCATTGAATTACTACTTTTTATAAAGCATGTTATTGTGAAGCATGTTTACTGACGTGCACCTTTTGTTTTTGTGTAGATCTCCTCACCATTACCTACTGTCGAAGCAGTGGCCCTGGAGGCCAGAATGTTAATAAAGGTATGGAAATGGAAGTCTTTGTTAAAATATTCACAAGCATGTTTAATGTACAGGGTGATCAGGAGCACTGTTGTGGGGAAGCATTCTCCACAGAGTTAACTAGACAGGCAACAACATCACAGGTTACAGAGAGTCAGCTACTGTTGTGTTATAGTACATTTTTCACATTTTGTTCTAGTAAACACACAAGCTGAAGTCCGGTTCCACATACAAACAGCTGATTGGATTCCTGAAGATGTGCGACAAAAGATTATTTCTCAGGTAACATCAATACTAAGATTACATATTCACTGGAGCTGACTGCTAATAACATTGAAGAAATGTGAAAGTTAACTAACAGCTGGTGTGTAAAGGGTAAATATTTTAACTTCTAACTGAAATGAAAGCTTAACAAAAAACACCTCTATGAATCTGTGCTATACGATGAAAACATGAATAAAATCAGACATTGGTCTAATTAGTTTGTTATAAGGCTATGATTTTGATGCAGTACTTTTTAGTTCGTTTTACTGGCAAGGTGCGGCAAAAAAACAAGAATTCACGGAAAGTTGTCCAAATGTAGGTTTAGCTACATCAACATACACAAGAGCTTTTAAATAGTACACCAGAACCAATAATATAAAGACTTGCTTTTGACTGCTGGCAAGTTTAAATGTTACTTTATAGTACAAAACTTTACCGTCCAGACTTCAGACTCCGACATCATTTCTGGTCAGAGTCGAGGGTCTCAGTGCGACAAATGTTTGAAATTCTCCCTTTCGGGTTCCCTGTTGGTTGAGAGGACGGATGTACCAACGATGTCGCTTTTAAAACCTCTTGATAAGAGGTACAAACTCAGCACATTTACTTTAAATGTAAATGTATCCAATTTTGCGAATGCAATCTGTATTTAAAGTGTGAACAACAGCTGTGACCACTTTGCGCAGTCAAAAGTGCTGCGACACGACGCGTCCCGTACAGCAAATAGTGAAGCTGCACAGCTTGTAGTTGATTCACCTGCGATAGAAGGAATCTACGTAAGGAATTGATCATTTGACATATACTGGACTATACATTAGGTACATTTCTAACGAGATCACACTGATGTAGAACATATTTCTATATTTAAGCTAAATTATTTTCCTTACCACACCAAAGGAAAAGAGCCTATATCACTTTTTAAAACGCATTAACATGTACACTGACTTACATTGTATTATTTGATCTGAAATACAAGTTACACAATTAATAAATAAAATCTAAAATAAAAAAAACGACCACGAAGGGACTCGAACCCTCAATCTTCTGATTCGAAGTCAGACGCCTTATCCATTAGGCCACGCGGTCTTTCACCGAAAGAGAGCGTTTACGTAAATACTTTCATCTATAATTAGCGTAGTTTGTACTACAGTATCAACGAAATATTTTTTCATAACAAAGCAAACAAGTACAGAACTACCACAGTCCCAAAGAGGTACGGTATTAAAAAAGCAGCCAGTAGCCCCGCCCATACCCTAAAGCTATGTGCTTACCCAATTGGCGCTGCCTCTTGTCTGTTATTTTCCTATTGCTGAGTGATGCCCCGCCCCTCGTACTCAGGGCACAAATGGAATTGACTGACGCTTCTGTGAAGTAATGGTTTTATAAACAATACATACCGGTATGTGATTGTTAATATGAAATATATATATAAAAGCGGCTGAAATACAAACTGACAAAAAAAATCTAGCAGAGGATGGTTTCGATCCATCGACCTCTGGGTTATGGGACCAGCACGCTTCCGCTGCGCCTCTCTGCTTTTCCTCAGTTGTCAAATGTTTAATAAGATACTGTTAAATTAATTAATATAATGGACTACTATTTAATCATAGCGGTTAACGTTACTTTAGGGTGGTAAGGTTAAATTGCCTTTACCAGACACCGTGTTTAAATGGTTACTGACGCTAACCATGTTGAAATATATGTTTATTTATTTTGATGAATAATAGCTGAAGAGAGGGGAAACGTCTGGAAAGTTTATTATAAAACAGTCGTGAGAAAAAAAAAACATACACGTTCCACCCCAGATGAGACTCGAACCCACAATCCCTGGCTTAGGAGGCCAGTGCCTTATCCATTAGGCCACTGGGGCTCCTAAAGAAAATGCCGTTCTTGCTCATATTTGTGTGCCTGACTATCGCTAAATACAGAATGGAAGGTAACCCAAAAAAAAATTATTAACGCTTTACCTTTTTACCTGTACTGTACTCTGCAAGCTTTTTACGGTCACCTCGGATTTTTCAGTACAGGTTGCAAAAGCAGACAAAAGCAAATAAAAGTATTTCTGAGGGTTTTATACTTTAGATTTTATGGCTAAAAGGTGCCATCCCACAACTTTGCAGTGAATTTCTAAGCATTTATTATGATAGAAACGTCAGTTCGACGAAACACTTTTTAATAACTTAAGAATAATAATGCACTAAAACGAAGGTCCCACCGAGATTTGAACTCGGCTCGCTGGATTCAGAGTCCAGAGTGCTAACCATTACACCATGGAACCCATATTTACGTTTTGGCCACGTAACTGTAATAAATACATCATTTTATTATTCGCCTTTTTTTTTTTTTTTTTTTTTTGTGTGTGTGTAAGCGTTTCTACTGCGATTGTTTTAATTAGCACTAATCTTGGACTACCTTTCACAGGGTAACATTACACAGTCCAAGATTGGTTTTAATCGGGCTGTGAAAGCAGCCGAATATGTTTACAATGACTTGGATCCGGGAATCCAGAGCTTTAAAAACTGTAATAAGTCCAGACTAGTTTGGAAAAGCTTGTCTTCTTTCAGACTGTATCACAATCCCCCATCCTTCACTGCTATGACATAATAGTGTTGCATTGAATTACTACTTTTTATAAAGCATGTTATTGTGAAGCATGTTTACTGACGTGCACCTTTTGTTTTTGTGTAGATCGCCTCACCATTACCTACTGTCGAAGCAGTGGCCCTGTGGGCCAGAATGTTAATAAAGGTATGGAAATGGAAGTCTTTGTTAAAATATTCACAAGCATGTTTAATGTACAGGGTGATCAGGAGCACTGTTGTGGGGAAGCATTCTCCACAGAGTTAACTAGACAGGCACAGGTTATAGAGAGTCAGCTACTGTTGTGTTATAGTACATTTTTCACATTTTGTTCTAGTAAACACACAAGCTGAAGTCCGGTTCCACATACAAACAGCTGATTGGATTCCTGAAGATGTGCGACAAAAGATTATTTCTCAGGTAACATCAATACTAAGATTACATATTCACTGGAGCTGACTGCTAATAACATTGAAGAAATGTGAAAGTTAACTAACAGCTGGTGTGTAAAGGGTAAATATT